>NW_025784679.1:0-23110 GCF_021130785.1 Homalodisca vitripennis
AAAACAGATTTATTGACCCTGAGCTATAAATGATTTTTAGTACACAAAATTTTAGTTATTTATGAAAAAACTATTTATAATAAATGGTTGTTATATTTAAATTCTTGTACTTAAAAACTATGTATATATATATATATATATAATTTATTTATTTTCTTTTATAGATTTAAACTAGATATAAACTAACAAGAAACTATTCAATATAAAAATTACATTCGTAGTAAAGTGAAAATTCGTTCTTTACATTAAATAATGTTTAAAATATAAATGTTCGCATTGAATACATGTTTTTACAGTTGAAATCAAGTAATTATCTAGTGTGGTTAGATTGTGGTGGTGTAGATACAAACATTATCTGGCTGGTATCCATATGAAAAATAAGTCTTAGTATGGCCCGTACAGTAGCCTACACTTCTGGGGCGTTTATGTGGATTTTGAACCTCAATGTACTTACAGAAACCTTTGTTACAATAACTATTTAGAAACGCGTACTTATTAGTATAGTTTTATTCTTATGTACAAATTTTATTCCCCTTCTATAATAGTTACTATAATGTAAAATAAAGGTTTGCAGATTCGATCAATAGGACAGAATTACATGTACAGTGAATTTCAATTACAGGGAAGAAGGTAAAGGTACAAGTTTCTTGTTGTGGAGCTCCAAAATGCTGTAGCGACCTTTAAACTTGTGTTGGTTTAAGAAGCAACGAAGTGTATAATTTATGACACCCGAGCGCCTTCAGTGCACTCTGTCTTCAGTGTACAACAGTAGAGCAGTTTGAATAGCTTAAAAGATGGAACACATTAAACATCTAATCAAACATAGATTTGGTTGCACTATTGGTTCCAGTCCATACCGCGTTGAAACATATGGTTAAAATAGCACGATTTAAATCTTCACATACTATTATCATGCTGTCGAGAATTATCTGCAGTTAATATAAGTTAAACGAGGATAACGTAATCAACAATCAGTATTTTTTAGATTTTTATCTGTTTTTAAAGAGTGTTTGCAAATGTTGAGATGGTGTGGAACCGGAAAAAAACGTACATGAAAGTCATGCCATCGGCGACGTAGGCCAAATAGTTAAGATTGTAAATTTTTAAAAACTACTAATATGCTAACTTTTGTAGGTATTTTTAGTATATAGTAACAATAAGTGGCACTTTATATGGTAAAAACGTAATGAATATGTCTACGTTATCCGGAAGAAATTAGTGCAAAAGTGGCTAAACATCACGGGTAATGAAGTTATCTTGTATTATAACTTAGGGTAGACTGTACCAAATATTGGTAGGTAATTATTTTTTACCAGACTAAGCAATGTAATGTTCTTGTTAAGAAAAATTATAGATTCTTGTATTTAAGAATTTTTTATGTTTTAATATGAGATTGGTTGTGATGAAAAATTATAATTTCTTTTTTTATTGCATTATGTCTGTGAAACGTGGCGAATAAAAATATTCATAACGTGCTTATAAACGCCAAAATAAATAAGAAATACCATAATTATTCTTATTAAGTTGATCCCAATATATTGTTAGCGGCACTTAACATTGTTTAAGTTCTTAGTGAAGTAGCATTATTTCAGTAGGTCGAAGAAAAATAATAAGAAACGTATGAAACTAGAGAAAGCTTTATTTCCAGGCTGTCATATTCCAATAATATACAAACCTCCAACAAATGTGGAGTTGATTTTGGGTCTTTTTGATCTTTAAAATAAATTTATTAAATACAAATATTTTTACTTTTTACTACCCCAGGTAAAAGTTTAGGCATTCAAAGTATGAAATTTTAGGATTATGGATTTATTTTGTGATTAAACAAAAATGACAATGCGTGAATTTCACAAACAAATGATTTTAATTGATAATATTTGTGTTTGTTTTTCTGTATTTAGAGAAGATATCTAAAAAAGTTTTAACAATAAATTTATTACATTGAAATATTTTCCAAATCAAAACTCGATTGCACCAGCCTAGGAGACAATGAGTAAATGTCTACGTTAAAACCCACAACTTTCGCCGAGGGTCAAGATCAATCAATCAAAACCCGGTTCAGCTTCACTCTCATTTTTTCGCATTTTGAGTAGTTTACTGTTCTTGATTTTGGAACGCAAGGTAAAGATACTCTGTATTGAGCATCATAATTAACTAAAGAAATTTCATATTTTTGAGATAAAAAAAATTAGTTAAACGAAAGCCTCACTATATCCAAATTAACATTGGAGTGACTCGTATAGCAACACATGATACCATCGTACATTCGTTTAAGTAAAGTCTCTTATGAATTCCCAAAAAGTTAAATATACAATATTACTTTTTTGTTACTGGCTCAGCGTAGCGAAAACTATCACTCAAGTGGTTGTAAAAAATTTAATTTCTGTCAGTTTATCGGTGTGTCCATCCGCACCATATTTCCAAAACAAACACATTATAGATTTGAAATGTTAAAAGTTTCAATTCTACGAAATTGGATAATGTTGCATATCCCTTCATATGTTTTGTTTGAACGTTAGTGAATAAATTAATTTAACAAATAGAATACAAGTAATCGTATGAGATTTTAACATGTGACATTTTTTATTCGTAGCCTAATAAGAAAAACAGTGGAAAGCCTTAATAAACTGGAAAGCCAAAAGTAGGTATTACGATTTGATTACAGCACACTCTTACATTTTGTATCCTCCCTATGTCCCAACTATTTGAACAATGCCGTGAACCACTGTTAATGATAAATGTGTATGTATCATATCTTAAGAAATAGGTGGCTTTGATGCCTAAAAGTTATGTTAATTTTGATGAAAATCTGTTTATACTTAAATCTACTCAAATATAAACCATTTTTATTCATTTATCTAACTAACTCTCAATCGCAATGTGCACTAATATATTTAGTATTTGTGTATGCCCAACATTAAAGTTATTTCGCTTGTATCCTGAATGATAATTTTTACTACGAAATGGGTCTTCTTAAGAATTATAATGACATTCTACAATAGCATAAGGCTCTCCATATTCTCTAACAAAGTGCGAGCTGCATTGATTGAGAACCGTGAAATAGTAGCGTTGTCACATTCATCTTAGCCATTGAGTATCTCACTTCACACGTTCACGCTGTGGAACTTCTAAAGTAGCAAGTGACAATGACGAGTTGTTTATGAGGTAGGTGATAAATGTTGAATTATGAATTTCCAACCTTGAAATTTTTTTGTTCTATTTACTTTTAAGTAGTAAAGTAAAGTGATGGCAATGTCAAAATTAGGCTTCAGCAAAATATTTGTGTAAATAAATGACTTTAGTATTTGTCATTAGAAAGTATTACAGGGTGGCTTAATAATGTGATAACATTTTGCCCTTAGGCCAATAGTATGTTTTTGCCCTTTTCATTAGTTACACATGAAAAAGATAGAAGAATAATTTAGCTTTTAAGAGAGAAGGTTAGTTCTTAAGTGTTACCGGAAAAAACCAAAAATGCATCGGAAGAGACAATTGAGAAGGGAGTTCGATAAACCACCACCAACGACACGGACCATTGATCGTATTAGAGGTAAAGTTGAAGCATATGACCGTTCTTATTGATCAGGAAATATACCTTGGAAAATAGCATTCAAACACTATCCATGCTCACAATGAAGATGATATACATCGAAGAATTGAATTTTGTTAATGATACGTTGAAAAACAAGCAACAATGCTTGACTTTCACACACAACTGTCTGGAACGATGAGCTTTCGTGTAATCAGATTTCTCTGTACTATGATGTTTATCAATTTGATGATTCATTGATGATTTTTTAATTGGATTTTTCTATGTACTTCAATACATTCAAATTTGATGTATACTTTTAAAGAAAGTTTTTATAGTCACTCATAGTGTTTAGTCTATTTTGGATACACGCTGTACCCTACTTATCATCAGCTACAAAATTATGAATTAGTTAATGGTATTTTTCATACAATGTTGATCTAATTGCTTTAAACTAATAGTTTGAAATACCAGTTAAAATGTTACAAAAAAATTTGTAAAGTGTTTGAAATAATGTTTTTAAACTTCATATATAACTTTGAGCTTGTATATGAATAATTCTTAAAACATTTCTCAAATAGTTCAGTTGTTTTTAGAATTTGTAAGAATACAAAAAATATTCACTTGTAAAATGTATAAATCATTGGGTTGACGATCATTACACAGATGTGTAGTCTAGTACCTTATAATTAAATTATGGATTGCCGAAATGATGCCGTGCCTCAACTAACACCAAGACATTATTAAAACAAACTCCGTAATCAAAATCGCAAAATGGGCGAGCTCATTTTGTCTGCAATTGTGCACCATACAAGACAATAAGAATACCTTTTCACCTACATCACATTTATATGTTGCGGGTCTGTGTGTAAAACGATGTAACAAGTTCATCTTGAGCTTCTTTGTCGCCGACTATTTTTGTATCTCTTCAGACGAACACGACTCCAGATTTCAAGTGTCCCGAGTTAGCGAAAATAGACAGGAGGTCTCGGAAGCGCGCCCCTCCCAAACTCGGAGCAAAAGCAAAAAAAAAAAAAAAAACAATCAAATGCCACTAGTGGGAAGAGACAAAAAGCGAGACAAGATTTCGAGTACATGATATAATTAGTAGGTGGCAAACATTTCCAAGCAAAAATACAATTAACTGCAGCACCACGGTGCACCTCGTAACTTAAAAACTAAATAACAACAATAAATATAATTCCAATAATGACAATAACATAATAAATTAGAAACAATAACATTAATAAATAAATATGGGTTATCTATTTATATTAATGTAATGAAAATAACTAAAAATCCTTTAAATTAAAACTTTTATTATTACATACACATGTTTCGGTTTTTTAACCATCTCAGTGTACATTAACCTCTAAATAAATAAATAAATAATAAATAATAAACAATGAGATATACACATTGTTTATTATTTATTATTTATTTATTTATTTAGAGGTTAATGTACACTGAAGATGGTTAAAAACCGAAACACGTGTATGTAATAAAAAGTTTTAATTTAAAGGGTTTTAGTTATTTTCATTACATTAATATAATAAATAAATAATATAATATACTAAATAACATAATATCAGGTACGGCAGTAGTAAATATAAAATTTTTAACAGGTAATTTTTTTATGAACTGAGGGGGAGGGAAAAGGTTGTAGAATTTCTAGGGCCCACCCACTATTTTTAAAAAGTAATTTTGTTTCAAGTTTGTAACCGAAAATTATAAAAAAATATTTAAAGCCAATTTTCGAAGGAGGCGGGGGCTTAGTTGCCTCCACGAATCCGAATTAAAGATGAAATCCTCCCTTTCAGGTCATGTAACTAAACTAAATAAAATACTGGCTAGGTACTGGCCCTCCTCCAGATCTAACATCTGGCAGCGCTCCATACAACCCAATCCTCTCAGGTGGTACAAGAAGAAGGAAAAAAACATTTTGGATCCAACCTTGTTCAAGATGAATACGGACGCTCCGGTTGGATGCCGGTACGGTAGCGCTGGCAGGGCGAGGGCATTCAATTTTTCAGTTGTTCGGGCAGACTCGCCGCACCAGTCCCGCTGACGGCACTCACGGGGACCCTATTGAATCCCAACATAACCAGTAGATATTCAGAAAAAATATTAGTATAACCCGAGAAATAATAAAAACTTAATTATGTTTGCCACAAAGTATATATAAAAATATTTAAATTTTATGTACAAAACAAAATTTTCAAATATATAAACATTTACTTATAGGCTAGAACAGCCAATACTAAATGATTAAGCGTGATAACATTTACTTGTAACTATAATTCGCTGGATTTTAATCATTCTATTATAATATTATAATAATTTACATTCTATTATTAAATATTAATTGTAAGGTAGACCTAATAATAATTATGTAATTTACACATAATACCAGTACATTATATCCCATAATACAATAACAATAATTAAATTATAATCCGTTCACGCTACTATAAGGCAAATAATTAATTAAACAATAAAATGGAAATCATGAATGTTGCCACCCAATTTTGCACGCAACACAAAACACGAGGTAACAAAATTTGCAAAGTCTGTACCGTCTCGCTTACACTAAATAAAGATAAGGTGTGTACACGTAATAAATTAATTTCCGTTCGCCGAACGGAATCAGTTAGAAAGCACTAGTGCAAAAATAATAAACTTAATTGGCATAGTTAAAAAATTAACAAATTTAGAACGTACGAAAGACAGGAAAGAACACTTTGCGACACGAACAACGTACACAATGAACACAAAATACAAAATAATAAATATAAACCACTATTAACTAAGCTACGAAAAAATGTGTCTGGGTGGGAGAGAAAAACCCGCCAACAAAATAAAGTTAAGAGGGTGAGAGAGACAATTACCTGCCGAAAGTAGTGGAGTTAGCCAGCCATGGGGAAACGGGAAGAGCAGAGAACAGCCAGAAACACAGTAAGCTTCTGCCGAACGTGTCTCCGAACAGTAGCCGGTGCCGGTGAACAGCTGGTCAGTAGTCTATTCAAGGTCAACCACCTGACCTCGACCAGTCAGTCCCCCAACCAGGCAGAAAATCAATACTTGACGGAGTGACTACCCCACCGACTGACAAGAGTGGCCGAGATGGGAAAAATAATAGACAAAAATTGTCCGAACTGAGCCCCGGCTCACAAGAGTCTGTAACAGTGTCAGGTCCCAGACGCTGCTCTAAAAAGGAGGGCGAATTCTAGCTTAACTCAACATTCACAAACACAAACATACATACATCAAACGACGACTTTTCTTTTCCGACCAATCTACTTGATAAGACAACGCCGTTATGTATTATTTGTGTATGGCATATACTTATAATAAGAAAAAATTCCTGCAATAAAAATACTGAATAAAACCTCCAAATACTTTTATTGAAAATTAGTCATAAATCAGGAAAGAGTCTGTTATAAACAAAACTTTGCAGGTGAAAACATGCTCTTAAGCTCAGATGTCATCTAAAGTATATTTTAATTCTTATTACTATTAGAGTAGTATAAACTTATCATCGAGAGAGATATGCATAATTCCATACTAGCTTTAACAATATGTTATATTCTGGAAAGATAATTATTTGTGCTACATTATATTAACTCTAATATTACGCAGTTTACGGTTTGCAGAATTTTCAATCAGTAAACACTAAATATTCAATATGTCACACCCAATAAGTTAATGAAATTTGAAACTCTTATGAAATGCAAGCGTTAAATACAATAATGTAGTCATTACCAGCTTTAGATGATAGCAATATTAAACTTACTCTGACCTACTTGGCCATATTAGGTGTAGACATTTTGTAACAGAAAGATTATAACTTAATTTCCTTAATACAAATAAATTAACAAACTTCATAGCTTATAGTTTATGAAGTTAATAAGCTTATGAGTTAGTTTAAAACATTTTCAGTCTTTATTAACCTACTTTGTCTATTTTCTGTTTCCCTCTATGTCACAACTTTAATTCAATGGAGAAATATCAAAGTAACATCCTTACTCATATCGCAGCATCTTTTATTACCCTCTATTACCATGATATTTTTCATATCGTTTTATTACACGAAGTTTCCAATCAGTAGGTTAGAATGGACCACATTACACACAATTATATATGTCCACAACTTTAATTCAATCGATAGATATCAAAAGTAAACATCCTTACTCATATCGCAGCCTCTTTTATTACCCTCTATTACCATGATATTTTTCATATCGTTTAGTACACGAATTTTTTAATAAGTAGGTTAGAATGGGACACATACACACAATATATATAATATAATATATATAATAGTGGTTTTTTTTCTTATCTACCATATAATTTTCAGTCTGACATAACATTTGCCCTTTGAGGGAATACCAAGTTAAATAGGCAGGATAGCGGTTTTTTCAGTTACACTTACGTTTAGTCAAGTAGGAATACGCCACACCACTGCGAAGAAAATATTGAAGGAATTACGTGAATCTCCGATTGATTATAACTTTGTTCCGTGGTGCATATTAATTGTCCTATCCTTTCATAATCTACAATAACACTGATGACATTTACTTGAGTAGACACGAAACCATATTATTTTAAGATAGATTTCTGTCAACGCTAAAGCCAACTGTTTTTAATGGATTAATAAAAAGTTTCAACTGTCCATAAAATGGAGCCAAGTCGACGGTTGATTCAACATGGTAACTCGGCAGTTTTATGTTCCGTGACAGCAGCACCCCCTGGGGACGACTTGTAGCCGGTCTCCAGAACTAATTGTCTGGTTATCTCTTCCCTTTTCTTCTTCATTTTTACCTTGATATATAAAACCATATCATACCCAAATTATTAACATATACATATATTAAAAAACCATTAGTGAAAATATAAATTAATGACTATAATGATACTTTTTTTAATCATAATTAAGTCATAAGTTGCAGATTTTTCGTTACCTACAGAATTAAAGGTTTTTTACATGCCGTTACCGAAGCCTGATTAAGACATTAAAGTACATTAAAACTTTATTCATCAATAGAGGTTACCTGTGGCCTTGCATCTAAATTGCTTGTGTTGTAAACAGGGACCCTATAGCCATATTATTTTTCAAATCCTCCATATAGATAAATGATAGTCAGTGGAAGGTATTTTAGGCTCCTGATCCATTTTGGGCTTATCTTAAAAGAACAGTGTTTTTGGGACTCTGAAATCGGACGGTGGAAACAGTTTTTATAAGAATAGTAGTAAGTATAACTGATAGTACAGGAATAACTGAAAATTTCCCTCCTACACTCCATGAGATTTGATATTTACTCCACCATTACTTTTTGTAAGATTTACACATAAATAAGACTTATAAGCATAAAAAATTTTACATTTCTAATAGAAAAAGCAACAAATACTTTTGCAAATAAGTTGATTAAAAACAATACGTCTTAAATTATAAATAATAGGAAAGAAGTCAGCCGTTAAAACAGTGCGGGTTCATTGACTTCCTAGTATTATGACTTCCTCAGAATCTACACGAAACGCCGACATTGTGAAGGTTTAACAACACAGGGTATAGTTAGATGACTATAGTTGTACAACACCTTGTGTGCCAACATCTGACACTACTTGCTACTATCTATAAGTTATTTTTAGTGGTGCACCGAAACGCCGTCACTGCAAGGGCAAATAACTCTTTGCCGGTCACATGATTTACGTATATTTCCGCTGCATTTTTAACTTTGGAACATTGAAACTTACGGAAAACAATTCCCCTGATTCCTAAAAACTTATATATTGTAAAATTGGAATAAGTGTGAGACGTCCTAACCTTCTAGATTCTGTAAGTTCTCGACCTACCGCGTATCGCTAGATTCCAACAGGTCTAAACATCCTGAGGACCGCTCCTAATCTTTGGTAGTTCTCAGTCTTGGATGCTCCCTGTATCTTGGAGCTTATGACCTCTGACAGCTCGAGCCTTTTTCGGGTCCCAGCTTCAGGGAAAGTACTGGCCTTTGGTAGATCTCGGTCTCTAACAGTTCCAGCCTATGGATGCACTACGCCTCTAGAAACTAGTATTTTGTTTTGAAAATTACATTTTATTTTATCGAGCACAAAGATTTATATTACAGTTACATAACCATCAACAAAAAACAATCAACTTAATTTAAGTTATTGATTTTCTACTCGTATGATACAAACATAACATGGTTTTACTAATTATTCTCTAGCTTTATAAACCACCTCAAAATAAGATAACAATTTGAAGACAATTCTTGTGAATTTTACTAATTTAAAAATTAGTCTCGCTGCATAACAGCTTTCCACTTTTCCATTTAAGTTTGTCATCAGATGGTATTCACTGTCGGTGATCAAAGGACACCAACATCACTTTTCAGCGCTTCCTGTTACAAAAGATTTCTGTTGCTGACGACAGTTTGACACTAAGTTCTGATGGGAAGAGTTAGATTAATGAACTGTGTCAACAAAGTTGAATCCTCTCTGTTGTCGGCTTTGTTCTGTGGTAACTTTGAATAACATTACTGACAGTATTATTACATTCCGGTATTTAAAAAGAGTATTACATTCGAAAGAATTGCTTGAGGTTATCGAGATAAATACGTAATGTCACTTAAAAAATTCTGAATGTATGAGAGCATTTTTTTGACTGGTCAGCAAAATTTAATGTTTTCTACTCCATATTGAATTAAAATGTTTTTAACGGTTAAGAAATAAAATAATAAAGTGTTTAATATATATATATATATATATATATATACTATATATATATATAATAACATTATTGTAATTAAATACCAACAGTTCACATCCGTTATGACAGTAAAATAAATAAAATATTAAAGGCTGTAATTTTCCAAAACCTCAATTAACAATAGCCTATCTTGTCAACAGTGTATGTAGGATATGTTTTAATGCTTTTCTGCTAATACTGGGAGTATATTTGGGCTTTGCTGTTAGAACTGTTGAAACATATCAGAAGACTACCTAGTTCAACTCAAAACTGTACATGAGCCCGTGTCGCCTGTAATGGCAGTTTAATGTCTTGCGTGCACTTAAGAGTTGCGTGACTAAAAGTAATATACTTCTAATGCAACAAAGTAGCTGCTGTCGATGTCAATATACGCAATGACAAGCAGCTTGTCTCGTCTGGTTTATGTTGAGATAGATTTTATAGCAATTCCCTTCTTGACACTAGTATTCTATTGTCATTTCAGATTTTTGTTTTTATTTTTCACGCATACGTATTTTTGTGTCACGTAAGATTCATGATTCGAGTATGAGAAACACACAGGTTATTGAAGAAAGAAGTTGAAATAAATTTATATTCGAAATTATAACATAAACTTAGTCCCTATAAAATTTAAAAGTATAAGTATATTAAAGTATAAGTCTCGATCGTTTTATTTGTGAAAAGGTTCTTAATAAATTTGCTTCCTAGTACAGTAAAATCGCAATGGTGAAAGGTATGTGACCAATGAATCCAACACTAATTATTATACATTAAACAATATAACTGAAGAGTAATGTTTAACAATTGGTCTGGACGCAAATTAAACTGACTACAAATACAGAGCGAATGCCGGCCGATAATGTACCAATAATATTTTTTTGTATATACATGTATAAAGCAGAGAATTCTAACAATGCTAAAACTAGTTTAGAGTAAAATAAACCCACTGGAATTCAAGACGTCACCACTGCTTTTTTTAAATACAGACATCGATTAGATCATAAATAAATCACTTAGGTTATCATTTCTTCCATGCACCATTATTTTTTTATATTCCGAAAAAGGCATATATCATATTAAAATAGAAGAATTATATGCTTTAAGTTGTAATAAAACTAAAATTAAATCTAAAAAAAAACTGTTGAAAATATTCTTGGGGTCACAAATAATGCTAATTATGTGCTCCTACTTTTGTAATGTATCCGTATTTTTGATTGTTTTAGATATGTTACCATATGTTCTGGAGTTGTTAGTTTAAATGAAATAATGATAATGTAGATTGAATAGGCGTGAAAAAGGTGTAAAAGATTTTCGTCAAGGTGCTGGACGTGCTTGAGTTTGTAAGCCAGGTCTTCTTCTGAGGAGACTTACGAAGTTAATATATTCGTGACTGGAAGATGACTTACAGGCTCTCTTTTGTTGTACAGGCATTGCAGGGGAATAGTGAGGATCCGTTTACATGGGATCCTTATAACTTTAGATTCGTTGATCTACACTGATAATTGTAAACTATGCTGATGTATTTTAATAAAAAATACTGAAAGGTTTTATGTCTGTCTATCATAGAAATGTTTTTCTGCAAAATCATCCTTATATCATTTAACTCCAATTCTCTGAGGAATGTCCCTGCCCGGTGCAAACAATTTATGACTTTACCGTCGATTGATTGCAAAGTAGCATCTTCAGTGTAGCTACCTCTGTAAGAATAAGTTCAAATGTTTGCATTGGCAATGGATTCCGCGTATGTAAGGTGTTTCTTATATTAGAACTTGGTAGTTTCCACGCATTTTGAGTCACAAACAAATTCTCATTCTCACTTCCCATTTGAATCTTAGCTTTTCATTTTAAACACTATTCTCATTATGTTAATTATGTTTTAGGAACCTCTTGAACGGTCCCTTCAATCTAGCTCATGATCACAGTGAAATAAAGTATATTATAAAATGCACGCTATAAATGTATAAACATGAACTAAAATAACGTTAAATGGATTAGTATTTAAACTATTTACTTATTAATGCATTTAGTTGTTAATGCTGAGTTTTTTAACTAAAACAAACTTGATAATTGCTGTATGGCCGATCCACAGTACAATGAAAGCTATTCTAATCAAATGAACATATTTCAAACCAAAACATGCTAAGTCCATTAGGCGCGTGAATTATAAATCGTTCTCGTCCTTCAGTCGTAGTGTCAACGTCCCATCAGGTTAATATATCATAAATATTTCAGAGTACAGGAATTATTAACGTGTTTTATATTAATTTTGCTACGTTATAACAGTGCACTACATGATGTTCTAACTCTTAATTCATTTATAACTTTAACAAAAATGTTTAAATGTATATATACTTACGTTGTTTTTATTATTGACGATGAGTGAACACTATCTCAACTGCACCACTCTGCTGTCAAATGCTGTCAAAATCCACCACAAAACAAACCCTTGATGATTTTTTAAATGTTGTCTTATTAGTTGTTATGGATGGTCGTCAGAGGAATGTTAATATCAAAAACAATATGGTATTGGTCACCATAAAAAACAATCCAGGATTAACGTTTGAAGATCATTTATCAGTATTATATCTATTTAAATAATATTCATTTAAACGTTCAGTATGATTCCTTTTGTATTGGTCCAAAGATGTCTGCAGTTGATCAATATTATTTTTAACATATTATTTTTTATCCCAATATTTTCGTCAATGTGTGGTCATGAGTTTGAAACCACCGTTTGACTCTCTACTACGTTATACATCAAGTTACATTCGTATGGAAAAATATATCGAGTTACAATTACGTCCCTTGTAATGATTTTAAAGTTATGATGTCTTGATCGTAAAAAGACTATACTCCGGTCTTATATGTTCCCCAGCTCATACTTCTTCATTGTGATCCTAATTAGAATGTGTGGATTCTTTTTCTTCCTGTTAAGGTGTTTTAGATTAACATCTCTTCCACGAATATTGCTCTCTTCAGCTAGATCAAAATAGATCAAGAATTACTTATCAATGTTCGATGTGACATGAACAAGCAATCTTAGGCGGTAGATTATCACACTGTTCTCATAAGACTAAGAACAGATTTAACAACTATGTGTTATAGAACAATGTTCGTGTCTTGTTTGTTTAAATGCATTTTTGTGGCTGTACTGGAAGGACATTTTTATTTCAACCGCTTTAGATTTTAATAACCCTTATACACAAAATAAGATCATGATGATAAGATCATGATAGAGGTAGCCTACACACGTGCTTCGTTTGTGCTCTCGCTTAAATATTAAATTTTAGTGGTAAAAAGTTATTAGAGTTTGTTGGACTTTTGACTAAGTGGTTGTGTCGACCTTTGGGTGTGTAAGGGTAAGACAATAGTGTGAAACTTACTTATCAATTGATATTAATTACTTGATAAAGTTTAAAAAATGTCAGTTAACCATTCGCCTGTCAAGACGCGTAGTGGGCAGTGGAGCAGGGTCCAAGGTCAAGCCACCTGCCCAGCGAGCTGTGTCTGACCCGGCCTTATCAGATAGCCCTGATAGCAGGCAGGCCTCCACAATAGCTGCCGTCCGGGTTGCCTTATCAGACGACAGCGTTGTTGCGCGTATTGTCCAGCTCGTGGCGACTCAGGTTTCTGAGACAGTGTCTGCCACTCTCAACGCCACCGTCCAAAATGCGCTGGCAGAAATAGAATTATTAAAGGCAGAGGTGGCGGGACTTAGACAACAGCTGTCACTTGTAAATCGGGGTTGGGCTCAGAGGGCTGATGAGCTCGAACAGTATCAGCGGCGCGACAACTTGAGGGTGTTTGGCGTGAAGGAGGAACAGGGAGAGGACACAGATGAGATGATGGTAAAATTATTTACCGAGAGGTTGGGAGTCAGTGTTAGCCTGGCCGACATAGATCGCTCCCACCGCGTCGGAGCTGCTCGCCGGCCTGATGACCGCGGCCCGGCGAAACCACGGCCCATCATCGTCAGGTTTGTCAGCTACCGTGTACGGAGGGAGGTCTTCAATAATAAGAAGAAGTTGAAGGGGGACTCCAGTGACAGTTAGGGAGGACTTGACGCTCCATCGGCGAGAGCTGCTCCAGCAGGCGATCGCCAAGCATGGGGCGCGAAATGTCTGGACCATAGACGGCCGCGTAAACTGGATAACCTCTGAGAAGAAAAGGGGCTCGGCTACATGGTCATTGGACAATTAGTGTTTATCCCTCTCCTCATCTCCATAACGACATAAATTGAATTCTAAATGTAATGATTTAATATAGTAGATTAATGTCTTATGTCCTAATGTCTTAAAAATGAGTGAATATTTTCTTGAATTGTATGTGTGGGCGTAGAGCTGTGTGTGTGTATTTGTGTGTTTGGGTACAGGATTGTATTTAGCAGGCATTGTATATATATATTGCGGGCATACATGTACCATGTTCTTGCGAGGTTGTATGCAGTACGTTTTAAATTTAGTAATTTAGTAGTGAGTTTGTATATGTGTGTATAATTAAGTTTTAGGACAACAATATAATATTATTTGTAGGAATTTTGAGTTTTATCTATGTTGTATACAATATACGTAATTATTGATTTATTCATGTTTAACAAGTAGTATTTTGTTTCTGTTAAAAAGTTTATTATTTAAATACCATTTATTCATGTATTTCAACTTATCAGTTATCAATTATTTTTCTCTCTCTCTCCTACTTTATTTTAGTACCACTGTATATATTTATTAGTATTATCTATGGAGTGCAAGGCTGTGTGTATTTCGTTCTTTCGCATCTAATATGGAATATTTGTTTATTTTTTTTCATATTGATGTATTGTGTTGAAATGAAAGGATTGTATGAATGTGTGTGTATGTGTGTCTGTAGCAGCGTGGTCTGGTGGCGGGGCGGCGCGCGGCGGTCGCGGCTCAGCTGTGGGGATGTCCGCGGCTTGACAGTGACTCCGACCCGGCTTCTCCTACACCTCCCCCATCCACTCCTCCGCCTGATACCGCTCAAGTCCTGCTACATGAACTGTCCCCTTATCCCAAACAACTAAAAGCTGCCCATATTAATGCTCAGTCATTGAGGGGGCACGTGGATGATATCAGTGCTATATTTTCGGCAGCAAACTTTTGACATTATTTTAATATCAGAGTCATGGCTAAAGCCGAGTATTCCCAGTAGTGAGGTATCAATAAGTGGATACGTTCTCCACAGAAACGACAGAATCAATAAAGGGGGTGGAGGTGTTGCGGTATACACGAAACAAACTTTAAGGGTTAAATTACTGGATGCTTCACCTCAGGAGTACTCGGCTGGACCTGAATATCTGTTCTTAGAAATTGGATTGTCTGGTTCAGATGCCCTACTTCTGGGAGTTTGTTACCGCCCTCCTAAGATTGGACATCTGACTGACTTTGAGGATGTTCTATTGCGCCTGATGCCGTGCTACAGTCGTGTCCTAATCATGGGTGACATGAACACTGATTTACTCATGAAAACACAGAACAATGATTACAAACAACTGACTACTATGTTTAATTGTGTGCAACATGACTATTGTACCACTGGACGCTACACACCACACTGCTGAATCCCACACCCTATTAGACATTATAGCAGTTAGCGATCTTAATGATATTGTTCACAAAGGGCAACTTCCAATCCCTGCAGTTTCAAAACACGATCTTATTTTCTGTGTGCTTTCCTATAAAAACGCCTAAGCCTTTTGAAAGATTCTTGAAATATAGGGATTTTAGGCGTTTGAATGAGGATGTCTTCCTAGAAGATGTACTTCAAGCACCATGGCACTCTGTAGAAACTCAGTCGACCGTTAATGAAATGGTTGCCATATTAAACTCATTGATTCTGTCACTCTTCAACAAGCATGCTCCAATTGTTAACAAAAACGAGTGAATAAAAGGCGCCCAGTGCCTTGGCTCACTCAAGACATTTTAAATTTAATGGCTCAACGTGACGCAGTCTATCGGAAAGCCAGGAGGACTGGTGATGCGGTGGCCATGGATCAGTATCGCCGACTCCGAAACAGGGTTAAGCAGAGCCTTCGAAATTCTAGATTGAGATACATCAACACGTTATTTGCTAATAAGAAAACAGTCTTCAACGAGCATGTGGCGTAATGTGAAAAAGCTGGGCTTTGGCAAAGCAGCCCTCTTCAGTCCCAGTCCAAGTTCCCTTGAATGATTTAAATGATTACTTTTTATTAATTTCTCGACCAAGTAATAATGTTGCTCTGCAAAATTACATCAACCAATTACAAAGTCTGCCCCCACGGAGCATGCATATCCTCTATTCAAATTTAAGCCAGTGATTGCAGTTGGATGTCCTGCATGTAATCAACAGAATCAGTACCAATGCAACTGGTGCTTGATGACATATCAATTCGACTGGTGAAACGTGTCTTGTTCGCTATACTTCCATCTCTTACTTTAATTTTTAATGAATCTTTGCGAACTGGTATTTTCCCTGATATATGGAAGATTGCCCAAAATCGTCCACTAAACAAGATCCCATCACCTGCTTTTCCGCAAGACTACAGGCCTATCAGCATCCTTGCCTGCTTTTATCTAAAGGTCTTGAACGAATAGTGCATTGTCAAATTACTCAATTTCTACAATCGCAAAATATTCTTAACATTTATCAGTCTGGATTTCGACAGTATCACAGTACTGAAACTGCGTTATTGAGAGAATTACAGATGGACATCCCGGTTTTGCCATGGATCAAAGGCAGTGCACTGTATTAGTACAGTTTGACTATTCTAAAGCTTTCGATACTGTTAATCACACTTTATTAGTAGAAAAATTGAGACATATAGGATTTTCCCACCGAGGTTCTTACATGGATGGGATCTTATCTAGGTGGAAGGACAGCAGTGTGTTTATGGTTGATGGACATTAGTATCTGACTGGAAGCCTGTTACGTGTGGTGTTCCACAAGGATCCATTCTTGGCCCTTTACTTTTTTCACTATATGTTAACGATATAAGCAAGGTACTGACACATACGAAGTTTCACTCTTATGCTGATGACTTACAGATATATGCTCACTGCAGTGTTAGTAACATTAACCAAACTATTGAAAACATTAACTTGGACATTCAACAGATTGTACTTTGGACTGAAAAGCACGGACTGAAACTCAACTCGGACAAAACTAAACCCATAATAATTGGGCATTTTAGACTTTTGAATACAATTGACTTTAACAATGTATGTGAAATATTGGTAAACGGAGAGGCTGTAGCATACTGTAGTAGTGTCAGAAGTTTGGGATTGACAATTACGAAAACGCTGGACTGGACCGAACTACGTTGTAGATACCTGTAAAAAGGTATTTGCAGCAGTGCATACGCTGAAAAGAATGCAACGATTTCTACCGCACCACATAAAGCTTTTACTAATTAAATCACTCGTATTTCCCCACTGTCCTCTACTGTTGTGCCGTGGTTAATGACATGACTGTGGTTTTGAATAATAGATTGCAGAAAATCCAAAATTATTGTTTAAGATTTTTGTTTAATTTAAAGCGAGATGAGCATATCTCACCTTATTATGTACTAATGTCAACGTTAAAATTGCAAGATCTAAGAGCTTTCCGAATCCTAATTTTACTTTTTTCTATCCTTAAAACCGGGTTTCCAAAATACTTTACAAACGATTTTAAGTTCATTGCTATTGAAGAAGGCGTAAGGAACACCCGCACTGGCTCGTCGACGTTGCGAATCCCCCACGCACAGAACGACTGTCTTTAATAAATCATTTGTAGTGTCTGCTTGCCGTTTGTGGAATTCTCTTCCAGATCCTTTAAAATCCTTGGAGAGCCGGGATCGGTTTGCTTCGGCTGTTAAGTTGTATCTTTTGCAGCGGATGTCCGCGGCCGTGGTGCCCGAGGATTGCTAGTCATGATTTGTTGCAGACAGAATGAATGAATGTGTGAGTGTAAGTAAAATAATTTTAATAAAAATATAATGTTTTAATATTGTAAATGTTGTATATTTTGACTAAATTTTTGTTTAAAAGTATCATCAATATTATTTTGTAATCAAGTATTAATTTTATACACAGTATAAATTTAAGAGTGCAATTTTGTTTTTGTTAAGAGAATTTGTTTTTATTTTGAGGATTACAAATGGCTTGTACTTACATATACTAATAATCAGGTTAAGTGTAAGAAAGGACTATGTAGTCCTAACTTCGCCTGGAAAAAATAAAGAGAATTTTCATTTCATTTCATTTCATTTCATTTCATTTCATTTCATTTCATACACATTTAAGTGTTTTTTACATCATGGAATTTGGAAATTCCATGTTTTTAAGTGTAATTTTATTCCAAAAACAAACTCTTTTAATTTGTTTTTGAAGTTTTATATTTTTAAATCTAAAAATTAGTATTTTTTTGTATGTAACCGTTTTAATGTTGAAAAATCTATAATAAATTGTAAAAGAAAAACAAATAACATTTGGAAACTTACACAATTTATCGTATCTTTAAAGCGATACATCCTTTGTAACTCTATGTTACCAAGCGTAAAATGTTATCTAAAAGAGATATATATCCAAGACGTACTCAAATATAAAGCTACGCACATTTTGTGTAAAAAGGACATTGCCCCTATCTTCGTCGGTGTCTGTTTAAACAATTATCACGTTTTTCAGATGATCTTCTTTTCTAATAAATTTCTATAGAGTGTATTGGTTTCTTCGTCAATGGAGGCTATTTTCAGGTGGTAAAATATTGCCCTGTGTTGGATCATACATACAATAACGACCTGTTATAAGCAAAACTTACATTAAAAAACTATGGAATTTGTTTAAGTCGTTTAAAAAAAAAAATAATATAAATTAAATTTTGATTTGCGAAAACAAATAGATGTGGAGGAAACATAAATCTTACACAATATTAAAATGTTAATACATTATATGAATTATTATTGTTAAATCCACTGCTTGTCCTGGCTGTATTGATCCCTTCTGTTTATGCCATTCTCTCACGCGAAATCATTTATTGTTTTGTTTAAAAACCGTTTGAGCTTTAGTTATAGAATACTAAATATAATGTTATATATTTTCAGCAATAACTGTTAAAAATCTTTAATAGGATTTTAGAAGTACTTTAATGAAAAATTGAATCCTCCCACATAATTTAACTCGAAACAAGCATTAGTTATCTTTCAAGAAATAATGATATTTTCTTCAGATTAAAAGCTATAAATATGCTGTATTGTCCAACTGTCCTAACTAATCATAAGTGTACAAAGAGAATAAGTAATAAATTATAAAATAGAAAAGAAATGGAACGGAAGAGCATTTTTCTATTTTCATCAAAACCAATTGTATAAATGTTCCGAAAGTTTTATGATTTTTTACAACTAAATATTTCATAAAACTAGTAAATAAAGGATATTTTTCTAGATTTTACTGCAAGTTTGCAGTACGCCACACCTCGCATCGCGTTGCATGAAATCTTTATAACCAATTGTTCAATTATTTCTCGAGATGTTCTGCGAACAGACAACCGAAAAATTAAATTTCTCAAAAGGCAAATCAGTATCAGTAACAGCAGTCTACTGAGTGCCAGCCTGAAATAACGCTACAGGCAAAATGCCATTGTTTTCTTTTCTTAGTCTCTGGAACAATTCGCTTAGACTTAGTCCTACAAGGAATCAACGCTCTGAAACTTCCACGGTTGGACATGCAACTATAACAGAACTCAACTGTGTCTATATACAAATGATGATTGACACAAAATTCAAAGTTAAATTTACAGATGAAACCTTTTTCGAGATATCTTGCTACATAATGCATTCCAATTTTTGTTTATTATATTTGGTTTTCATTAATATTGTTTCAAACAATTAAAGTTCCGGTGACTAAGACTGTTACTACAACCCAGGTATGTGCTGCTATAACATTTTTGCAACCAGGTTTGACACTGACTTTAAAGAATTACTCTTTTTATATGTACCCATGAATACATGCTGGGTACATAAGCAAGATGATTGGATTTGGTTTGCTTATAAATTTATTTATTCTGCTATTTTCTCGTTATCGATCATGATTACCCATAAAACTAATGTAAACTTATTCTCTAACATTTTAACAGACAAATTCCATGGAGTAATATGCATCATAATCGAACATAATCGAACTATTGAAACCAATAAACCAATATTGAAGTTTCATGCCAAATTTAAAGTCTGTAGGTCAGTTATTTTTCGAGCAGCTTGCGGACACAGAGACAGGCAGATAGAAAGTCAATCAGAAATTTAATCTTTTCAGGCCCCCCCTTCGTGTAAAGCTTAGACAATCACATTTACTTATAATGACTTGCCCTGATATAAGAGAATACTATTATCAATACAGACGTACTTCGTTTTTTAATATAAATTAAATGTTTGTACGTTTTTTACATGCGTATGTTAGAGTTTCTAACCGACCATTGCGATAATTGTATTATTATAATTTCAAAATACTCTGTTTGGGTAGACCTTTCATAAATATATTAATTTCTTTGGATAATTGTTGACTTGGACATAGTAGCAACAAAGTAATGTTTAATCTGCTTGTGTAATTGAAGGGGTGTGCTAAGTAAATAAAAATATTAATGACGGAAGCAGTTTTATTCGATTGTACAAGTTTTTCTTAGTTTTAATGAATGATCTCCGTAACAAGATTACTCCCGCCAGATGAATTATTCCTCAATAATTTAAGCGATTAGATTATTCCGTAATGGAATCTAAAATCAAAGTACGAGTTGCGTGGAATAATTGCATTGAGTAATCAGCGTTCCTGGCTTTGTTTCACTCAAACCCATAAAATTACGACTATTGTGCACTTATTTATTCTATTTTCAATAAGTAAACAATTTAATTGCACTATAAAACATTCTTCACTTAAATTTTCCATGTAAAATTCAAGTCTACTGCTAAATTTCATTTGCTGTGTTTTCCCTGCGGGACAGACATACAATTAGATACAAACAAAATATCCACCCAACAGAAAAATATATTGTACAACCTGCTGTGTGATAGGCTTTAATTGTACTCAAACAAATACGATACATGAACTCGTACCATCATAGAGCTCAATACTGTCTGTGTAGAAATGAATTTTTATTAACAATGTAAAGTCTACAGGTGAAATCTTTCTCGGGACGGCTTACGGATAGTTAGGCTAGCTGCTACATGTGTAACTATAGCAGATATAATAATTACTTTTGATTGTGCTCAGATTGTTTAAAAACTTTATTTTCCATCATAGTTACTCATAAAACCAATGTCAAAATGTTAGTAAATATTACTGGTACAATCCAATGAGTGATACGCACCATTATAGAAGTTTGGTTGTATAGATTTATATATAACTATGTGGAAAATTTAAAGTCTATAGCTAGTTAGTTTCGAGATATATATTGCGGACATATACACAGAAATTAAAATTTTATTATGGAATCTATCATGAATCATTATAATCCATTGTGTTTGGCATGTTTCCAAACCAATTATTATAAAATAATCTTCCTATTTGTCATTCCCTAAGTAATATTCTGTTACCACATAAATCTATTTTTATTTTAATGATACGACCTAGGAAAAACCACACAACTGGATTTTACTGAAAAGATATTACTGGTCTGTCAAGTTGGACTGAGAGGCTCAAAATATTGCTTTGTGCGGAGGGAAACAATATTTCCCAGTGACAAGAAAATTGGTTCTGGAAGAGCTAAAGTGTTTCCGGTCACATGACAGTTTCCCACAGCAACTTCCGGCTGCAGCTGGTAATACCATATCCCACCTGAGGGTGGAGTATGGAGGGGGAGGATAAAGTGAGGGAACATAAAGAAACTCCCTCTGTGTAAAATTGTAACTAGTCCTACTTTGAATCAGCTTAACTAAAACGTTAAACATGTGTCTATATATTTGTTTATCTTTTTTATTTACAAAGAGAAAACCTTGTTCTTTGTTGGCGTCCACACTAATTGACATTGGGTTTTGGAGGAAAAGTTATGAAGGAGTCGGACTGAACAATGACACAACCTGCTAAATGTATGTATATTTTAGAGGATAGGTAAATCTTTTTTATAATGAATCAACTTTTATAATATTATTGAAATAGAAACGGGTTTAAAAACTGCAAAAGATATAAACAATAAAATTTCATATTTAATCTATAAATGTAGTGAGATTTCTAATACTAAACCACAACAACAATGATTGTGATAACGTTAATCTGCCCCGTGGAGTGGGACTTCATCATCATCAATCTTCCCCGAGTTCCACCGTTCCACAAACACACACCAACATTTCATCAACCAAGTCATTAAACTGTTCATTCCCTTCGCCTTTCCCAAATATTATAAATACCTTAGTGTTACTTTACCACAGATTATCTAAGCATTTTGTATCTAACGTCCGAGTAAATTCCAACTAAATAATCCTATGTTTTCTTATTACAAACTGACAAACTTTAATAGTGACTGTCGAAAGACAAAAGAGTGTTTTTTTGTAAGTTATATATAATCTTAATTATTTTAATCCATAAATCAAACAACATTCATTTAGGGAAATAATCAATCCTAACAACTGTTTTTCCAATAGCCGTATTATTTTCGTGTTCTAAATTCATATATAAAAATGTGTGGTACCAAAATAATGTATTTTTTATAACTCAGAGTCTTAATACAGAGTCCATCGTAGAGTTAAGAATTATAAAATAACAGCTTAAATAAAAGTGTAAAGATTAAGTAAAGATATCATTTTACCAGGTGAAGTTACAGTCTAAAAAGCCCTCTCTAACACTTAACCTGAGGAACAACGGCTTAAATATGACTTC
>NW_025784680.1:0-23618 GCF_021130785.1 Homalodisca vitripennis
CTGTTATGACAAAACTCTTGGGAAATCTTGCACGTGTTAACCTTTGGGTTTGTTCAGTCTAGTTTTTTATGTAGCTCGAAATTATTATTGGGGAGCCACTAATCTCGCAGCTAATATGACAATGTTAATTCATAAAAAGGACTTCAAGATGAAATATGTAGGGCCATCAATGCTCATGAAACCTGTTTTGTGAGGAATATTTATTGTCATACCTAAAATTTTAAGCTGATACACTTGTTGAAGATATTCATCCAATTCATCCTTGTATTAGTTTCTAATATTTTTTGTGAAGATTTGCTATAACCACACCTTCTCAATCATGTCTCCAATACAATAATAACGCATTCACTATTAAATTTATAAGAGTCCAGATGAAAACTGAACCTACTTAAGAAGTGAGCAAAATTGGGTTATTAAACAAGGTGCAATCAATAACGATTTTTACTAAACCCCATACCAATAATAAAGAAATATCTTGAGAGAATTTTAAACACAAAATATTTCACTGACTGTTAGAAAATTCCTTTTACTGAAGAGGAATTTTTAACAGTAATACCGAGCTGGTGTTTACGCGCCAATTTAATATAAACTATTTAATAGATAATTGTAAAAATTTACTCATTAAATATTTGGCACTGTTGAATTCAAGAGGAATTATTAGGACATAATGGTTATGACATTGACGTTACTTATTTTATGTAATGATGTGATCAGTCGAAAAGAAGAAATATGGCTTTGACTCAGGCTAAAAATATATTACAGTGTCGTGGAAAAAATATTCAAGTTGTGAAGTGATTGAATAGTTGGATTTATAACCGCACACCAAGTTAGAGACTAAAAACCAAATTTTACTCGTGTATTACTATTACTTATTCTTCTCAAGACAATATTTGAGGAGCCAGCTGAAAATCTCAGGCGCAAATCTGGTGCAAAGGAAGCAAATGAAAAAGTCATAAACTGTTTGGATAAGCCACAATACAAGTAATTGTAAATACATTTGTTTATTTCTTTACACTCGTATTAATTTTATAAGTTGAAATTCCATAAGACGACAACTGCCACATGTAAAAACAAATCCTATGCACCAGATACGTTAATACAAGACCAATGGGGGAGCGCGAAGCACGAGAAATTTAATTTATTAAAAATATTTTTTTTAGGAAGGTACTCACAGGCCTATCCCTCAATAATGAAGACTTGACGGTAGGGAGTAATGCTGTGTTTTAAAATTTAAAATAACGTGATTAATTATAAAATGTATGTATTAAAATTACTATTCTTTGCGGACGCTACTGTGTTTATATTTGATATTGTAAAGAATCAACACACAGGAGGTGTACCAGTGCCCCAACTCTGAGCCCAATATGAGTCAAACCCCTTGACGTCACCAGTAAGTTTACCGGAAACGCGATTGTTTATTTTCAAGTGAATTATGAGCTGAACAGACTTGCCTGTGGCACTCTTTTTTGTAAACATTCAAACACAACAGCAACACAGTAAACCACCAATTTCACGTTACAAGAGTAAGGTTGAAAACACTTCTGTATTTCTAGCCATATAAAAATTGATTTAATCATCCAACTTAATTTTTTCATAAAAATGCTTTTAATAAACACGTTAGAATATTTTCTATAATTAATTATTTACAGTGAGGAATAAATTTTGTTAGTAAATCTAGGAAAAGTATAATAAACTTAAGCCTTAATTTCAATTCATAATATATCCAAGTTGAATTAATTAGTAAGCTACCTCGAAAATCATACTTATACATAAACTGAGAACAATGAGATTGTCTTATAATGCGATGAACGTTTCTTTTTTCACTATCTTTTTCCTGTTAACAATGGTGGGATCTATTACTAACAGGAAATTACAGTTTACTTATGATTTTACTGCCAATAAAATGTTCGGTCCTACAATCATTAATTCTGTTATATAGTGAATCTTCAAAACACTGTTCTACTCAAAACCAACTCTCTATGGATGGATGAACTAAATAATGAATATAACTAAGCGAAAAATAACCAAAGTATTTAAATATATTTGCCAGTAATATCAAAAAAATGAACAGTTAGTTTGGGAAGTAACTAAGGTAACTAATTCTAACTCAGTTATACTTACTGTGTGCACTTTAGGTGTGGAGAATAACAAACTTCATTGTTTAGGGTGGTGTATTCGGTTGGATAAAATATTTTGAATTTCCTATACATATTTTAGTGGCATGAATTTTAAGATATATTTTCTGACTACCAGAATAATACAGCATTTTATTGTCATTGCACGTAAAAACTGTAAACATATAAAGAAATATTTGGGGACAGTAGTGGTCACAGTCTCTAAAACATATCATACCACGAAGCCATGACTAGTAACTAAGAATCACATTTATTTATCCCGGTTATGAAGTTTGTCAGAAATTTATACCAACCCTCTTGAGGAAACAAAACTTGAAAAAAAATGTTTCTGCCTAAAGGCAAAACTGTTTAAATAGGAAATATAAAATAATTAACTATTTGGCTCCTCTCTGTTTGTCGTTGTGTTACAGACCAATGATACTGGATGTAACAGAGACAAGGACATATGAGAACATCCTCATTAACAGTAGTGTGGACTGTGTGTTGACAACGTTTTCTTTGAAGACTGTCTGTCCTTCGTTTGTATAGGCGTTGTTACCTTCTCTTATCCTAGTGGGTGTGAGTGTTGACTACTAATTCTGACTGTAATCTCTTACAACAAAGACCGTGTCTTGGTTTGTCCGCACATATATGAGAACACATTAACATTAGTGCTGCACAGTGTGTTGACAACGTTCTCTTTGAAGACTGTCTGTCCTTCGTTTCTCTAGGCGTTGTTACCTTCTCCTATCCTATTGGTGTGAGTGGTGAATACTAACTCTGACTGTAATCTCTTACAACACAGACCGTGTCTTGGTTTTGTCCGCACATATATGAGAACACCTCATTAACATTAGTGTGCACAGTGTGTTGACAACGTTCTCTTTGAAGACTGTCTGTCCTTCGTTTGTCATAGGGCGTTGTTACCTTCTCCTATCCTATTGGTGTGAGTGGTGAATACTAACTCTGACTGTAATCTCTTACAACACAGACCGTGTCTTGGTTTGTCCGCACATATATGAGAACACCTCATTAACATTAGTGTGCACAGTGGTGTTGACAACGTTCTCTTTGAAGACTGTCTGTCCTTCGTTTTTCTCTAGGCGTTGTTACCTTCTCCTATCATATTGGTGTGAGTGGTGAATACTAACTCTGACTGTAATCTCTTACAACACAGACCGTGTCTTGGTTTGTCCGCACATATATGAGAACACATTAACAATAGTGTGCACTGTGTGGTGACAAACATTTTCTTTTGAAGACTGTCTGTCCTTCGTTTATCTAGGCGTTGTTACCTTCTCCTATCCTAGTGGTGTGAGTGGTGAATACTAACTCTGACTGTAATCTCTTACAACACAGACCGTGTCTTGGTTTGTCCGCACATATATGAGAAACACATTAACAATAGTGTGCACTGTGTGTTGACAACATTTTCTTTGAAGGACTGTCTGTCCTTCGTTTGTAGGCGTTGTTACCTTCTCCTATCCTAGTGGTGTGAGTGTTGACTACTAACTCTGACTGTAATCTCTTACAACACAGAACCGTGTCTTGGTTTTGTCCTCACATATATGAGAACACAATTAACAATAGTGTGCACTGTGTGTTGACAACATTTTCTTTGAAGACTGTCTGTCCTTCGTTTGTAGGCGTTGTTACCTTCTCCTATCCTAGTGGTGTGTGAGTGGTGAATACTAACTCTGACTGTAATCTCTTACAAACACAGGACCGTGTCTTGGTTTGTCCGCACATATATGAGAACACATTAACAATAGTGTTGCACTGTGTGTTTGACAACATTTTCTTTGAAGACTGTCTGTCCTTCGTTTGTAGGCGTTGTTACCTTCTCCTATCCTAGTGGTGTGTGAGTGGTGAATACTAACTCTGACTGTAATCTCTTACAACACAGACCGTGTCTTGGTTTGTCCGCACATATATGAGAACACCTCATTAACAATAGTGTGGACTGTGTGTTGACAACGTTTCTCTTTGAAGACTGCCTGTCCTTCGTTTGTCTAGGCGTTTGTTACCTTCTCCTATCCTAGTGGTGTGAGTGTTGGCTACTAACTCTGACTGTAATCTCTTACAACACAGACCGTGGTCTTTGTTTGTCCTCACATATATGAGAACACATTAACAATTAGTGTGCACTGTGTGTTGACAACATTTTCTTTGAAGACTGTCTGTCCTTCGTTTGTCTAGGCGTTGTTACCTTCTCCTATCCAAAGTGGTCTGTGAGTGTTGACTACTAACTCTGACTGTAATCTCTTTACAACACAGACCGTGTCTTGGTTTGTCCTCACAATATATGAGAACACCTCATTAACAATAGTGTGGACTGTGTGTTAACCAAACGTTCTCTTTGAAGACTGTCTGTCCTTCGTTTGTCTAGGCGTTGTTACCTTCTCCTATCACTAGTGGTGTGAGTGTTGACTACTAACTCTGACTGTAATCTCTTACAACACAGACCGTGTCTTGGTTTGTCCTCACACCATACGAGAACACCTCATTAACAATAGTGTGGACTTGTCTGTTAACAACAACGTTCTCTTTGAAGACTGTCTGTCATTCGTTTGTCTAGGCGTTGTTACTTTCTCCTATCCTAGTGGTGTGAGTGTTGACTACTAACTCTGACTGTAATCTCTTACAACACAGACCGTGTCTTGGTTTGTCCTCACACATATGAGAACACCTCATTAACAATAGTGTGGACTGTGTGTGTTGACAACGTTCTCTTTGAAGACTGTCTGTCCTTCGTTTGTCTAGGCGTTGTTACCTTTTCTCCTATCCTAGTGGTGTGAGTGTTGACTACTAAACTCTGACTGTAATCTCTTACAACACAGGACCGTGTCTTGGTTTGTCCTCACACATATGAGAACACCTCATTAACAATAGTGTGGACTGTCTGTTAACAACAACGTTCTCTTTGAAGACTGTTCGTTTGTCTAGGCGTTGTTACCTTCTCCTATCCTAGTGGTGTGAGTGTTGACTACTAACTCTGACTGTAATCTCTTACAACACAGACCGTGTCTTGGTTTGTCCTCACATATATGAGAACACCTCATTAACAATAGTGTGGACTGTGTGTTGACAACGTTCACTTTGAAGACTGTCTGACCTTCGTTTGTCTAGGCGTTGTTACCTTCTCCTATCCTAGTGGTGTGAGTGTTGACTACTAACTCTGACTGTAATCTCTTACAACACAGAACCGTGTCTTGGTTTGTCCTCACACATATGAGAAACACCTCATTAACAATTAGTGTGGACTGTCTGTTAAACAACAACGTTCTCTCTTTGAAGACAGTTTTTCGTTTGTCTAGCGTTGTTACCTTTCTCCTATCCTAGTGGTGTGAGTGTTGACTACTAACTCTGACTGTAATCTCTTACAACACAGACCGTGTCTTGGTTTGTCCTCACACATATGAGAACACCTCATTAAACAATAGTGTGGACTGTGTGTTGACAACATTCTCTTTGAAGACTGTCTGACCTTCGTTTGTCTAGGCGTTGTTACCTTCTCCTATCCTAGTGGTGTGAGTGTTGACTACTAACTCTGGACTGTAATCTCTTACAACACAGACCGTTTGTCTTGGTTTGTCCTCACACATATGAGAACACCTCATTAAACAATAGTGTGGACTGTCTGTTAACAACAACGTTCTCTTTGAAGACAGTTCGTTTGTCTAGGCGTTTGTTACCTTCTCCTATCCTAGTGGTGTGAGTGTTGACTACTAACTCTGACTGTAATCTCTTACAACACAGACCGTGTCTTGGTTTGTCCTCACACATATGAGAACACCTCATTAACAATAGTGTGGACTGTGTGTTGACAACATTCTCTTTGAAGACTGTCTGTCCTTCGTTTGTCTAGGCGTTGTTACCTTCTCCTATCCTAGTGGTGTGAGTGTTGACTACTAACTCTGACTGTAATCTCTTACAACACAGACCGTTGTCTTGGTTTGTCCTCACACATATGAGAAACACCTCATTAACAATAGTGTGGACTGTGTGTTGACAACGTTCTCTTTGAGAGACTGTCTGTCCTTCGTTTGTCTAGGCGTTGTTACCTTCTCCTATCCTAGTGGTGTGAGTGTTGACTACTAACTCTGACTGTAATCTCTTACCAACACAGACCGTGTCTTGGTTTGTCCTCACATATATGAGAACACCTCATTAACAGTAGTGTGGACTGTGTGTTGACAACGTTCACTTTGAAGACTGTCTGTCCTTCGTTTGTCTAGGCGTTGTTACCTTCTCCTATCCTAGTGGTGTGAGTGTTGACTACTAACTCTGACTGCAATCTCTTACAACACAGACCGTGTCTTGGTTTGTCCTCACACATATGAGAACACCTCATTAACAATAGTGTGGGACTGTCTGTTAACAACGTTCTCATTGAAGACTGTTCGTTTGTCTAGGCGTTGTTACCTTCTCCTATTCCTAGTGGTGTGAGTGTTGACTACTAACTCTGACTGTAATCTCTTACATCACAGACCGTGTCTTGTTTTTGTCCTCACACATATGAGAACACCTCATTAACAATAGTGTGGACTGTGTGTTGAAAACGTTCTCTTTGAAGACTGTCTGTCCTTCGTTTGTCTAGGCGTTGTTACCTTCTCCTATCCTAGTGGTGTGAGTGTTGACTACTAACTCTGACTGTAATCTCTTACAACACAGACCGTGTCTTGGTTTGTCCTCACACATATGAGAACACCTCATTAACAATAGTGTGGACTGTCTGTTAACAACGTTCTCTTTGAAGACTGTTCGTTTGTCTAGGCGTTGTTACCTTCTCCTATCCTAGTGGTGTGAGTGTTGACTACTAACTCTGACTGTAATCTCTTACAACACAGACCGTGTCTTGGTTTATCCGCACATATATGAGAACACATTAACAATAGTGGTGCACTGTGTGGTGACAACATTTTCTTTGAAGACTGTCTGTCCTTCGTTTGTCTAGGCGTTGCTACCTTCTCCTATCCTAGTGGTGTGAGTGGTGAATACTAACTCTGACTGTAATCTCTTACAACACAGACCGTGTCTTGGTTTGTCCGCACATATATGAGAACACATTAACAATAGTGTGCACTGTGTGTTGACAACATTTTCTTTGAAGACTGTCTGTCCTTCGTTTGTAGGCGTTGTTACCTTCTCCTATCCTAGTGGTGTGAGTGGTGAATACTAACTCTGACTGTAATCTCTTACAACACAGACCGTGTCTTGGTTTCTCCGCACATATATGAGAACACCTCATTAACAATAGTGTGCACTGTGTGTTGACAACATTTTCTTTGAAGACTGTCTGTCCTTCGTTTGTCTAGGCGTTGTTACCTTCTCCTATCCTAGTGGTGTGAGTGGTGAATACTAACTCAGACTGTAATCTCTTACAACACAGACTGTGTCTTGGTTTGTCCTCACATATATGAGAACACCTCATTAACAATAGTGTGGACTGTGTGTTGACAACGTTCTCTTTGAAGACTGCCTGTCCTTCGTTTGTCTAGGCGTTGTTACCTTCTCCTATCCTAGTGGTGTGAGTGTTGGCTACTAACTCTGACTGTAATCTCTTACAACACAGACCGTGTCTTTGTTTATCCTCACATATATGAGAACACATTAACAATAGTGTGCACTGTGTGTTGACAACATTTTCCTTGAAGACTGTCTGTCCTTCGTTTGTCTAGGCGTTGTTACCTTCTCTTATCCTAGTGGTGTGAGTGTTGACTACTAACTCTGACTGTAATCTCTTACAACACAGACCGTGTCTTGGTTTGTCCTCACACATATGAGAACACCTCATTAACAATAGTGTTGACTGTGTGTTAACAACGTTCTCTTTGAAGACTGTCTGTCCTTCGTTTGTCTAGGCGTTGTTACCTTCTCCTATCCTAGTGGTGTGAGTGTTGACTACTAACTCTGACTGTAATCTATTACAACACAGACCGTGTCTTGGTTTGTCCTCACACATATGAGAACACCTCATTAACAATAGTGTGGACTGTCTGTTAACAACAACGTTCTCTTTGAAGACAGTTCGTTTGTCTAGGCGTTGTTACCTTCTCCTATCCTAGTGGTGTGAGTGTTGACTACTAACTCTGACTGTAATCTCTTACAACACAGACCGTGTCTTGGTTTGTCCTCACACATATAAGAACACCTCATTAACAATAGTGTGGACTGTGTGTTGACAACGTTTCTCTTTGAAGACTGTCTGTCCTTCGTTTGTCTAGGCGTTGTTACCTTCTCCTATCCTAGTGGTGTGAGTGTTGACTACTAACTCTGACTGTAATCTCTTACAACACAGACCGTGTCTTGGTTTGTCCTCACACATATGAGAACACCTCATTAACAATAGTGTGGACTGTGTGTTAACAACGTTCTCTTTGAAGACTGTCTGTCCTTCGTTTGTCTAGGCGTTGTTTACCTTCTCCTATCCTAGTGGTGTGAGTGTTGACTACTAACTCTGACTGTAATCTCTTACAACACAGACCGTGTCTTGGTTTGTCCTCACACATATGAGAAACACCTCATTAACAATAGTGTGGACTGTCTGTTAACAACAACGTTCTCTTTGAAGACAGTTCGTTTGTCTAGGCGTTGTTACCTTCTCCTATCCTAGTGGTGTGAGTGTTGACTACTAACTCTGACTGTAATCTCTTACAACACAGACCGTGTCTTGGTTTGTCCTCACACATATGAGAACACCTCATTAACAATAGTGTGGACTGTCTGTTAACAACGTTCTCTTTGAAGACTGTTCGTTTGTCTAGGCGTTGTTTACCTTCTCCTATCCTAGTGGTGTGAGTGTTGACTACTAACTCTGACTGTAATCTCTTACATCACAGACCGTGTCTTGTTTTGTCCTCACACATATGAGAACACCTCATTAACAATAGTGTGGACTGTGTGTTAACAACGTTCTCTTTGAAGACTGTCTGTTCCTTCGTTTGTCTAGGCGTTGTTACCTTCTCCTATCCTAGTGGTGTGAGTGTTGACTACTAACTCTGACTGTAATCTCTTACAACACAGACCGTGTCTTGGTTTTGTCCTCACACATATGAGAACACCTCATTAACAATAGTGTGGACTGTGTGTTAACAACGTTCTCTTTGAAGACTGTCTGTCCTTCGTTTGTCTAGGCGTTGTTACCTTCTCCTATCCTAGTGGTGTGAGTGTTGACTACTAACTCTGCCTGTAATCTCTTACAACACAGACCGTGTCTTGGTTTGTCCTCACACATATGAGAACACCTCATTAACAATAGTGTGGACTGTCTGTTAACAACGTTCTCTTTTGAAGACTGTTCGTTTGTCTAGGCGTTGTTACCTTCTCCTATCCTAGTGGTGTGAGTGTTGACTACTAACTCTGACTGTAATCTCTTACAACACAGACCGTGTCTTGGTTTATCCGCACATATATGAGAACACATTAACAATAGTGTGCACTGTGTGGTGACAACATTTTCTTTGAAGACTGTCTGTCCTTCGTTTGTCTAGGCGTTGCTACCTTCTCCTATCCTAGTGGTGTGAGTGGTGAATACTAACTCTGACTGTAATCTCTTACAACACAGACCGTGTCTTGGTTTGTCCGCACATATATGAGAACACATTAACAATAGTGTGCACTGTGTGTTGACAACATTTTCTTTGAAGACTGTCTGTCCTTCGTTTGTAGGCGTTGTTACCTTCTCCTATCCTAGTGGTGTGAGTGGTGAATACTAACTCTGACTGTAATCTCTTACAACACAGACCGTGTCTTGGTTTCTCCGCACATATATGAGAAACACCTCATTAACAATAGTGTGCACTGTGTGTTGACAACATTTTCTTTGAAGACTGTCTGTCCTTCGTTTGTCTAGGCGTTGTTACCTTCTCCTATCCTAGTGGTGTGAGTGGTGAATACTAACTCAGACTGTAATCTCTTACAACACAGACCGTGTCTTGGTTTGTCCTCACATATATGAGAACACCTCATTAACAATAGTGTGGACTGTGTGTTGACAACGTTCTCTTTGAAAGACTACTGCCTGTCCTTCGTTTGTCTAGGCGTTGTTACCTTCTCCTATCCTAGTGGTGTGAGTGTTGGCTACTAACTCTGACTGTAATCTCTTACAACACAGACCGTGTCTTTGTTTATCCTCACATATATGAGAACACATTAACAATAGTGTGCACTGTGTGTTGACAACATTTTCCTTGAAGACTGTCTGTCCTTCGTTTGTCTAGGCGTTGTTACCTTCTCTTATCCTAGTGGTGTGAGTGTTGACTACTAACTCTGACTGTAATCTCTTACAACACAGACCGTGTCTTGGTTTGTCCTCACACATATGAGAACACCTCATTAACAATAGTGTGGACTGTGTGTTAACAACGTTCTCTTTGAAGACTGTCTGTCCTTCGTTTGTCTAGGCGTTGTTACCTTCTCCTATCCTAGTGGTGTGAGTGTTGACTACTAACTCTGACTGTAATCTCTTACAACACAGACCGTGTCTTGGTTTGTCCTCACACATATGAGAACACCTCATTAACAATAGTGTGGACTGTCTGTTAACAACAACGTTCTCTTTGAAGACAGTTCGTTTGTCTAGGCGTTGTTACCTTCTCCTATCCTAGTGGTGTGGAGTGTTGACTACTAACTCTGACTGTAATCTCTTACAACACAGACCGTGTCTTGGTTTGTCCTCACACATATGAGAACACCTCATTAACAATAGTGTGGACTGTGTGTTGACAACGTTCTCTTTGAAGACTGTCTGTCCTTCGTTTGTCTAGGCGTTGTTACCTTCTCTTATCCTAGTGGTGTGAGTGTTGACTACTAACTCTGACTGTAATCTCTTACAACACAGACCGTTCGCTGTCTTGGTTTGTCCTCACACATATGAGAACACTCATTAAACAATAGTGTGGACTGGAGTGTGTTAACTACGTTCTCTTTGAAGACTGTCTGTCCTTCGTTTGTCTAGGCGTTGTTACCTTCTCCTATCCTAGTGGTGTGAGTGTTGACTACTAACTCTGACTGTAATCTCTTACAACACAGACCGTGTCTTGGTTTGTCCTCACACATATGAGAACACCTCATTAACAATAGTGTGGACTGTCTGTTAAACAACAACGTTCTCTTTGAAGACAGTTCGTTTGTCTAGGCGTTGATTACCTTCTCCTATCCTAGTGGTGTGTGTGTTGACTACTAACTCTGACTGTAATCTCTTTACAACACAGACCGTGTCTTGGTTTGTACTCACACATATGAGAACACCCTCATTAACAATAGGTGTGTGGACTGTCTGTTAACAACGTTCTTCTTTGAAGACTGTTCGTTTGTCTAGGCGTTGTTACCTTCTCCTTATCCTAGTGGTGTGAGTGTTGACTACTAACTCTGACTGTAATCTCTTACATCACAGACCGTGTCTTGTTTTGTCCTCACACATAAGAGAACAACCTCATTAACAATAGTGTGGGACTGTGTGTTAACAACGTTCTCTTTGAAGACTGTCTGTCCTACGTTTGTCTAGGCGTTGTTACCTTCTCCTATCCTAGTGGTATGAGTGTTGACTACTAACTCTGACTGTAATCTCTTACAACACAGACCGTGTCTTGGTTTGTCCTCACACATATGAGAACACCTCATTAACAATAGTGTGGACTGTGTGTTAAACAACGTTCTCTTTGAAGACTGTCTGTCCTTCGTTTGTCTAGGCGTTGTTACCTTCTCCTATCCTAGTGGTGTGAGTGTTGACTACTAACTCTGACTGTAATCTCTTACAACACAGACCGTGTCTTGGTTTGTCCTCACACATATGAGAACACCTCATTAACAATAGTGTGGACTGTCTGTTAACAACAACGTTCTCTTTGAAGACAGTTCGTTTGTCTAGGCGTTGTTACCTTCTCCTATCCTAGTGGTGTGAGTGAGTGTTGACTACTAACTCTGACTGTAATCTCTTACAACACAGACCGTGTCTTGGTTTGTCCTCACACATATGAGAACACCTCATTAACAATAGTGTGGACTGTGTGTTGACAACGTTCTCTTTGAAGACTGTCTGTCCTTCGTTTGTCTAGGCGTTGTTACCTTCTCCTATCCTAGTGGTGTGAGTGTTGACTACTAACTCTGACTGTAATCTCTTACAACACAGACCGTGTGTTGGTTTGTCCTCACATATATGAGAACACCTCATTAACAATAGTGTGGGACTGTCTGTTAACAACGTTCTCTTTGAAGACTGTTCGTTTGTCTAGGCGTTGTTACCTTCTCCTATCCTAGTGGTGTGTGAGTGTTGACTACTAACTCTGACTGTAATCTCTTACAACACAGACCGTGTCTTGGTTTGTCCTCACATATATGAGAACACCTCATTAAACAATAGTGTGGACTGTGTGTTGACAACGTTCTCTTTGAAGACTGTCTGTCCTTCGTTTGTCTAGGCGTTGTTACCTTCTCCTATCCTAGTGGTGTGAGTGTTGACTACTAACTCTGACTGCAATCTCTTACAACACAGACCGTGTCTTGGTTTGTCCTCACAACAATCTTGTGTTTGGTAATGCAGTCCATACAACCAAGAGCACGAAGATGTGGAGACTGATGAGAGAAAAAACGATAACCACTTGCAGAGTGTTGAGTGGACGTTGCGTCCTTCCACTCCACGTGAATTAAGAAAATTAAAAACAAAAAATTTCAATACCAACATGAGCTTTTTTCTTCTACTTTTTCTAGCCTCAGTCATTTATTTCAAAACCAAACTAAATCTAACAACCAAGACACGACAGTTGAGAACTTCAGCTGACGATTTATTCTCTAGTGAAGTAAGGACTTCCGCGTTCGACCACAAATTAGACACTCGGTATTCGGGAATTCTAACAGCTGCTGGTACTGAAACTATATACCTACAGTTTTAAAATGTATTTCTATACTTTTTTTAATTTCGTCTATATAGTAATTCATTATTATTCAGATATTTACATAGACAGTTGACAAAACATGACAAAATTATAATAGTTAATTGAAAAACAAGTGGATATATAATTTTATTTAAGGGGGAAGTTGTTCTGCTTTGGCTTTATTACCTGTCCTTGTTTCTCATTGGAAGAAAGAGAGGTTTTGTCAAAATTAGATCAAATCCTAACGATGTTATGAATCAATCAATCTTGATCAAGAGGTTTCTGATAGGATAGCATGAATGCCTTTACGGTTTCTTAATTGTTAATTGGAAAAAATTGCTCTACATTGGTACCATTATCTCTCAAAACCATTAGGTCCAGTGGCATTATACTTTTTAAAATTATCTTATATAAATAGATTTTCAAATTCATCCAGTTATTTATAAATTCTCCAAAAGATTGATACCGTGATAAAAGAATTCAAAGTTGTTCTGGCTATTTGTCCTTGAAGTTTTTAATACAATTTTATATTTTCCGCCCTCCTTCTTTTACTTGAAAGATGAATGATGTAAATAACTATGCGAACTTTAATGTATAAAAGGAGTCTCTTGACCTATAAACCAGGTCTTCCGGTCCGTATAATATTATCTGCTTGTTTATGCTAATGTTTATACTTCATGTTGTAGGTTAATGCTGCTGGAAATAACTTTGAGCATTAATCTGGAGGTTGGTTACATTGATTTGACGGGATTCGTTTAGTTTTAATTAGACATTTTTCAATCGTTACCTTTCATGGGATTTTAGAGACAGTCTTTAGAACTGTTATAGTTCACTGCGGTTCGATTTTATACTCTCTCATTACTGGGCGTACAAACTATTTCATACAACAATCTTGGAAGAAATATAGTAAGTCCAATAATTTTCCTTGTTCGAAAGCTCCTTTCTTGTAATAATCTAGTGAGATCTTTAAAATTTTGCTTGGATCCTAAAAATTAAAATTTTGAAACATTAGATATTTTCAAATATTGTTCGTAATATGTCATTTAAATCCAACTAGGGCTGTAATGATGACTGCAATCGACTAATAGATGTTTTCTTGGACATTCTTATAGCATGGTTTCTGTTCAAGAAGAAATACATAACCATATAACAAATGTTTAAATACATCAGGCCAAAATCATTGCAAGAATTACGTTATTAAGAATTAATTAGCTAAATATACATTATAGATACTCGAATACAATTACGAACTGAACAAAAGAGAAAATTCCAGAATGCGGTGGTGCCACAATCACTCTAAGTCCATACGTGTTGGCGCCCCTCTGCGCATCGCAGTGACATTAAAAATAAAATGATCATCAATTTTCTGAATAATTGCCCTTCACTAAACTAAAATCTTTATACTCTTATGTGCAAACTACACTCGTTCAATCTTAAAAGTTTCTTAAGCTCCCCGTTACCCGTCACGTTGGGACAACCCAATGAAGAGGACAAGTTTGTAAATTGTGTTCATAATTTGGTTCCATACATTAATAAATTCATAATTAAACACTTGAAATTAGTTGTATTTACATTTTTTGCGAGTTTATTTCATAAGTAGACGTAATTTTTTTTTGTTTATAAGTGCTGAAAGTTATACCTTGATGACAAAGCACCAAAACCGGTTTTATGGTTACTGTTAAAAAACCTGGGAACTATAATTCTTGGAATTCATTTTAATATTTTCCCTTTAGTCCATAAAATGAAATAGGGTAAAAGATTCCAACCATAAATAAAATTAATTACTGCGACAATAAAAGTGGAGAATGATTTAAAATTTAGTTTTTCTTTATTATTATCCTATATATAATTGATTACTATAAACTATCTTTGCGTACTGTGAATTTTTCTACAATTAATTAATTTAAATTACGATTTGGATCGGGTATATTACTTTTGTAAGTCGGCATAAACCAAATTTAATATGGCCAAATTTGTTAGATGACCCAAATTTGTTAGGTGACAAAATTAAACATTTTTTTAAAGTAAATTTTAATATTGCAATTATTTTATTATTTTGTTTTGAAAAGAATAACACACTGATATGTAAACATATATTTTTATTAAGTTTAATAGATAAACCCAATAGATTTGATTTGCCTTTTTTAAAGAGCTAAGTGATGGAGAAGTTGTTTATTTTTACAATGTTTGGTGTAAATCAGTCCAAGAGAATCATTTGCCAAGCCATTAGGAGAACTCCTCCTGGTCTACTCACCTTCTCTAGCTCGAACTCCCTGATGCGATGTATACTCCCTCCAATAGCCTTGTTCTTGTTCCCCGTAGCACTCCCCATATCTGTATCCCTTTGTACCCTTATCACAGTCACATTCTCTTGTCACACACAGTCACAAACGCGTAATCGGCGATACGTTCACCGGAGGAGAAATATCAGCGGGCACAGTACTCTGCCCTGCGGTACGACGCCTGGGACAGTGCTACGTTTGCGAGCAGTTCACGGTTATTTCTGGCCTGGCAGGCGATGCTCGGCCTACCGCACAGGCACAATCTACACGGCCATCTAACACCTTTTTACTTGTTTAGCATCTAACTGTTTTACGAGCCTCTACATGAATGTGTCGATCTCACATAATACCCAAGGATGTGATTCTGAAAATGATTTAAAATATGATGAACGATTAACTTTTACGCTATTTTAATTTTGAGTAATCTGTTAAAGATCCAAGCACAGGCACGATCTACACGGCCATCTAACACCTTTTTACTTGTTTAGCATCTAACTGTTTTACGAGCCTCTACACGAATGTGTCGAACTTACATAATACACAAGAATGTGATTCTGAAATGATTTAAAATATGATGAACGATTAACTTTTACGCTATTTTAATTTTGAGTAATCTGTTAAAGATCCAAGCACAGGCACGATCTACACGGCCATCTAACACCTTTTTACTTGTTTAGCATCTAACTGTTTTACGAGCCTCTACATGAATGTGTCGAACTTACATAATACACAAGAATGTGATTCTGAAATTATTTTAAATATGATGAACTATTAACTTTTACGCTATTTTAATTTCGAATAATCTGCTAAAGATCCAAGCACAGGCACAATTTACATGGCCATCTAACAGCTTTTTACTTTCTAGCATCTATCTGTTGTGTACGAGCCTCTACATGTTGAAATTCCAATTTCAGAAAAAAGTTATCAAAAGCGATTAATAGTAATAAAAATAATAATTTCATGATTTTTAAGTATTAAACATATAACGAACAATTAAAGTTTATCCTATTTTACTTTCGAGTAATCTGTAAAAAGTAAAATTCAAATATATCCTTTTTTGCCATGAAACGTAAATACAGGAATTGGTTTGCGTCAAAATAACCATTAATACATAGTGTTTAATATATAAATTGCTTACATGCCCTATGCTGTTCATAACATAGACTTGTACAGAATAAAACATTTTCTAGTAAACATAGCTTCCTTTTATAACTATGTAGATCTAACCCTGTTCTTACAAAATCAGGAAGAGCGTTGAATAATACTATGGCATTAAAGTAAGTGTAGTTAAAAAACTGTAGTGTAGAAAGTGATATTTAGTTTATTTTTGTTTCTAAGACTATATATAGATTGTGAGATAAGAGATTGAAAATACTGCGATTATGGTTAAAAACATTTTAACGTGTAAAAATGTATAAATACAAGGAAAAGTTAGAATTTTAATGTCCTAAAATATGTTTGCAAGATTCTCTTGGACCAATTCCAGCAATAATTCGCAATGCATTCTTTTGCAAGAAAAAATGCAGTATAATTAGTTCTTTTTAAAAGGGCTGTAAAGAGAACAGAATTGTATAATATGCAAGTAACACAAATGGGCATCTGTAACACAACTCCTGATGTCATTGGTTTACAAAAAGAAACAAAAGACGCCGCCGAAGATGGAGCCTTGGGGGACTCTCGCCTTTACTATTTGCACATCAGAACAACGCCTTAAAGTGAAACCATCAACAAAAAAACATCTAAACTTATTGTCAGCGTTTCCTTAAATATGATAAAATCAATTTCTTTTATACACCACATACTACAATACTCCCAAGTTTATTTTTCAGAAGATCATGGGAAACCATATCAAATGCCTTCCTTATATAAAAAAGACGCCTAAAGCAGATTTAATTTTATCCAGATTTACCTACAAAATGATATTCAGAAAAAGTAAAAAAAAGTGGAAAATAAAACAGCAATAATAATTTCTTAATTTTAGTACAAATAAAAATAAAATAATATAAAACAAATAAAATAAAAATAAATTGTTATATGAATGGTCAATACAGATGTACTGTTTTAAAATACCTAACCTAACCTACCGAACATTATTTTGCCTTGATATTTGTAGTTATGACATCCAGAATAAATTAACCCGCTGTCAGTGAAGGAAGGCCTTTATTACAATGTGAGGGTTGGAGTTACATAACGACGCATATCAAAGTTACAGTGTTCACACAAGACTTGTCTGTGTATGAATAATGCGTGTCTGTTTTACATAATGTGCTAGCTAAGACATTTTATATCTTTATATATATATATATACATATATATTTCTTGTGTGCGTGTGTATGTGACTGAACTCCTCCTAAACGACTAGACCGATTTTGATGACATTTTTTGTGTGTGTTGACGGGGATTCAAGAATAGTTTAGATTCATGATTTGGTCCGATTTAAATGGTTTATTTAATTATTTTTTTATTTATAGATAATTGTTGTTGACGTTAGAGTGTTTTATATTAGATCCGGCAGATTGCGCTACGACACGTAATACAGTGAACTGATACTTTCAGCTGAAGTTCATCACAGAGGCAGAAACATTTGTTTGCATTGAAATTTTAGTAACTATTAAATTACTGTTAGTAAACTGCTTTATTAGTCGTGTAATGCAGATTTCAGAGACGAAGTTATTATCTAACTTTAAATTTTGATTGCGCCAATAATCAATAATCCATCTAATGCCATGGAAATGCTATTTATACGCTGTTATCAAAACTACCTCATTAAATAAAACTGTGAATGTTTGCACATAAAGTAATCGAATCTGGTTAGCTCCTTTAACATTGTATCTGGCATTTTTACTGTAGTTATTGAAAGCAAATGGGGATAACACACTCTTTTTTTTTGCCCCTTTATACTAGAAGCATATACCCCTTATACATATTTATTGATCGGTAATAAAAATATCAAAATCACTTAATCACCAAAATTTAATCTAAGTTGAATTCCGAAACCAACATATGAAACCATTGTTTGGCTAGTGCAACAGCATAAATCAATTGTCGAACTGTAAATAGATTAGACCGGGGGTGAATTTAAACGACAAGAACAGACTCATACTGACCGCAGCAAACTTTTAGTTGGACGATATACTTTCGTCATTGGGATAAAAAGACTAACTCTTATTGTTACTGAAATCGTCGGGAGCACTTCAATAAATTATCATGGAATGTTTGGAGGGAATTCGAATCTTATAAAAAACTGTTTCACTGTACGACTTCAGGACCCCAAAACACTGTTCTTTAAACTTAAATCTAAAATGGATCAGGAGATTGGAATAGCTTTGAGTGACTATCGATTGTCTCAGGAGTTTTATTATGTCATAGATAAAGAATACATGAATATATTGTCCGAGTTTTCAACAGGAAAATGCGTGCGAAGCAAAAAAAATTATTTATTGTTATTATACGAGTATAATTATTAGGTACACCGAACTAAAGTGTAAACTCACTGGAATTTGGTTCTCTGTTCAAGAACGTTAGTTTTTATACATAAAGCTTTAAAATAATTTATTTAAGTTGTCTTACAGAAATGAAAAAAAATAGAATGAGGTTTTTATAAAAATAATTAAAATATTTATTAGTGAAAATATACAGGAATATCATTAACCTCGTTGACTTCGGTATGGAAAGTGAATAGTCAATTCTGTAAAACACTTCGACTCCAGAAACGTTTTTAAACTTACAGTCTTTACAAATTAATAATTGCTTTTATATTTTTTAATGTAAATGGTTCATGAGTTTGGCACCGGTTTGGGTGTCCGATGTGCGTGGGCACGCGTCTGTGTTGCGCCACTCTGTACATTTTTCTGGCACACGTCTGGTATGCGTACACATCACTTCTCTGCAACATTTGTGCAACTGCATCCATAGATTACGTACACAAAAGTGTTGTGTCTACATTTACAGTGCTGTAAATGACTCTGTACGGAATAATTTTTATTTTCTTGATGTAAATTCACACAAAGTAGTTTGAAACCTTTCAATGTATACTGAAACTAAGGCATATACATGGATTACATATAAGGATTCTTAATAGAATTGTTGTTTATTATTAAGAACAGAACTTTTTACTAACTGACCTAGATGTGGTTGTCAATTTAAGACACATTTCTCATTCACTATATAGCGCGCTATAATTACATAATTATATAACCTAATTATAATAAGCATCTGAAGCTCTCCTCCATTCATTCATTGGTTAAAGTATTAACCTCAGGTTATCGAAATCATACCGTGAAACCACTGTGAAGGAAACAGGATTTTTTCCGGACATTTGCCATCGTTTCAGTGAAACAAGAAATCATTTTTTACTGAACGATGGCAAATGTCCGGAAAAAATCCTGTTTCCTTCATAATCCTTCCATCGTCAAAAATAACCTTCAAACAAAGAAGTGAAACCACTGTTGTAATCTCCAGCATTTTACTTTTGGATCTACGTTATGTAGTAATACACCTTAACCAAACTGCCACACTACACATAACGAAGCTAAGGTGGGAAGGGTTGATGCAAATATGAATGTTGGGTGTTAAGCTGTGGTTCACCTTCCTCTTTTTGCAGCGTCTGGATTTTTGTATTTTTTAGACTGTGACAGCATTTTGACTTTCTTTGAATCTCTTCAGACAAACATGACTCCAGATTACAGGAGTCAAGTCTCTGACAGCGTCAATGTTATGTGTAGAAACATTGGTTGCTCTACCGGGCCTAGATAGAAACCGGTGTCTATCACATTGGTAGTTCGCTCAGTTTTGCAACCTGAGGAGACAATGAGAATACCTCTTCACCTAGATTACACTATATTTGTCGTGTAGGTGTCTCTGATGTCAAAACGATGTAAGGAGTTCATTTTTGCTTTCTTCGTCCCCGAACGTTTATAGATCTCTTCAAACAAACTTGACTCCAGATAGCAGGAGTCAAGTCTGTGGACAGCGTCAATGTTATGTGTAGAAACATTGGTTGCTCTACCGGGCCTAGAAAACCGTGTCTATCACACGGTAGTTCGCTAAGTTTTGCACCTGAGGAGACAATGAGAATACCTCTTTCACCTAGATTACACTATATTTGTGGTGTAGGTGTCTCTGATGTCAAAAACAATGTAAGGAGTTCATTTTTGCTTTATTCGTCCCCGAAAGTTTATAGATCTCTTCAAACAAAACTTGACTCCAGATAGCAGGAGTCAAGTCTGTGACAGCGTCAGATACCAGACGCTACAACAGTAGGAAGGTGAACTGGAGCTGAACTCAACGTTCAAGTTGCCACGCCCACGTTGTAATATTTGTGCAAACAGTTTTTTTTTATTTACGAGTAGATATACGAAATATTTCAAACCCTATCTGAATAAAACCATTGTACATTTATTGTAGAGCCTTCACCTGTACCACTACAGTAAGATTAGAACAGTATAAGTCACATGAGGTTACATTAATCCAGGGTATAAGACATTAGACAGCTGTATAAACAGAGACGCAAGACAGTAATGCGTGTGTTACATGAGTCACATACACATATGTTACACAGTACTCATCACCACGGTTAACTGTATAAACAGAGACCGCAGACAGTAATGCCGTGTGTTACATGAGTCACATACACATATGTTAACACAGTACTCAACACACGGTTAACTGTATAAACAGAGACGCGCAGACAGTAATGCGTGCGTGTGTTACGTGAGTCACATACACATATGTTACACAGTACTCAACACACGGTTAACTGTATAAAACAGAGACGCAGACAGTAATGCGTGTGTTACATGAGTCACATTACACATATGTTACACAGTACTCAACACACGGTTAACTGTATAAACAGAGACGCAGACAGTAATGCGTGTGTTACATGAGTCACATACACATATGTTACACAGTACTCATCACACGGTTAACTGTATAAACAGAGACGCAGGACAGTAATGCGTGTGTTACATGAGTCACATACACATATGTTACACAGTTACTCATCACACGGTTAAACTGTATAAACAGAGACGCAGACAGTAATGCGTGTGTTACATGAGTCACATACACATATGTTATACAGTAACTCATCACACGTCCGGTTAACTGTATAAACAGAGACGCAGACAGTAATGCGTGTGTTACATGAGTCACATACACATATGTTACACAGTACTCAACACACGGTTAACTGTATAAACCGAGACGCAGACAGTAATTGCGTTGTGTTACGTGAGTCACATACACATATGTTACACAGTACTCAACACACGGTTAACTGTATAAACAGAGACGCAGACAGTAATGCGTTGTGTTACATGAGTCACATACACATATGTTACACAGTACTCAACACACGGTTAACTGTATAAACAGAGACGCAGACAGTAATGCGTGTGTTTACATGAGTCACATACACATATGTTACACAGTACTCATCACACGGTTAACTGTATAAACAGAGACGCAGGACAGTAATGCGTGTGTTACATGAGTCACATACACATATGTTTACACAGTACTCAACACACGGTTAACTGTATAAACAGAGACGCAGACAGTAATGCGTGTGTTACATGAGTCACATACACATATGTTACACAGTACTCTTCACACGGTTAACTGTATAAACAGAGACGCAGACAGTAATGCGTGTGTTACATGAGTCACATACACATATGTTACACAGTACTCATCACACGTCCGGTTTAACTGACATGTGCTCAGTGTTGTCACGGCATTTCTTCTTCGTGTAACTATAAAGTAAACATCTACTATAACTTAATAACAGTTTCACTGTCTACATCCTTACAATTATTGTTATGTGAACAGTGTAAAAAGAACTTTCAATTGAAGTTTTTTAACGTGATTGCCATGTTCATTAATTAGTATTTTAAAATCACTTTATAAACTTACGAGATTAAGTTACACTTAAGATGTATCTTAGTCTGTTATATTAATATTAAAATAAATAGTATCTAAAGTCAATGTTAACTGTAATAATTTATAACTATAAATATTTGTGGGTGTATTTAATATATTTATTTATAAATGAGAGTCTGTAAGTGAGACGGAACATGCTTATGATATTAATTATGCCTTATACATTTTTTTTAATTCACCAACTCCGTTATTTGTGAATTTAGAGAGGCTAAATATGTTTCCTAGTGCTTATAAGATTTTCCAAAACATTTGTTATAAAACTTTTTGTACCATGAACGATTTTGTAGATATTGATTACATGCAATTTCCATGTTAGTAAACAAAATAATAATTCAATTGTCACAAAATCTACATTAAATAATTGTAAAATATAATGCGAAAACACATAGTTTTTCACAATTTTTCTAAGGCTATTAAAAATATGCTTATGACTTTTCAACAATATAATTAAAAAATTTATATGTCCGTGCTTCTAGGTTTAGTATTAATATCGGTTTAAATGCATAACAAAAAATGTTATATTCTGTTAGTCTGCGCAAAACTGTGAGAATAATTTCAGATATAGACCTGAAATTTGGCATGGAGATTTATATTTATATAGGCAACATCCTGTTAATTGATGGTGGGTATCCTCTTTTGTATTTAGCAAAGAATTAGAGAAGCATAATTAAAATTCCTCATTTATCACTCTGGTAAAATTTCCCTTCTGTCTGTATGTCTGTCAGTTATCCGTTAGAACATTTCAAAAACTAAGTCGCATATAAATTGTTATGATCTATTATATTTTTTTTACTACACAGACAAGTTTTTCGCCTACGCTCAGGCTAAACTGTCACTGTATACATCGCAAAAAGATTTAAATAATTGAGATATTTATATCCATATCGACTTCGTTTCGATTTGGACGTAAATGTGATACGATGAAACCTAATAATTATCATAATTGTTTCGAAGGTCTTTAATCTGTTTTATATTGTACCCATTATCCTATAATGTTATACAATATGTCCTCTTATCTAAATTCCAGTTATCTTTATCTAACTTGCACGTGTAATCAGTATCGCGAACCTCTTAGCTAGAAAAAGGTGAAATTAAAAGCTCAATTAATGTAAAAATGTTATGAATTACAACTTTTACAAAATGTCTGTAACGTATTCGAAAAAAGCTGCAAAAAATAATGTACCGAATAAAACTTGTAGTAGCTAATAAACACAGGTTCTCCTTAAAAAATGTATAAACTGAAAAACTTGGTTGCCTGTGGGTAAAAAAATCATCGATTCCAAAGTACCTGTAACAGGGACATTGCTCGGAATAGAGTGTGGCACGCCCTAAGGACTAGCTAGCATACTACTTTTCTATTAGGGAGCCCCACCAACTCCAACAGGGTTTTCCGCAGGGTTTAG
>NW_025784681.1:0-19810 GCF_021130785.1 Homalodisca vitripennis
TTTCAAATGTTCGAGCGTTTTGTCGTTTAAAACCCTGAAGATAGAGCAAAAATTATTAACCTTTTTTGTTTCACTTCATTCCGACCAAAAAATTTTTTCCCTCAGATCCGAGCTAGCCCCCAAAAGGTTCCCCCGCTTCGGCTTACAAAAAACCCCGCAGGGTGAAAATGCGCGATTTTTTTTTTGGGAAATTTTTTTTTAGGGGTTGAAAATAAAAAATTTTTTTCTTTTGGATTTTCCCCGGGGGGTTCACGGGGAAAAATAAGTGTCCCCAAAATTTTAAGTCCTTTAAATCATCGGAAGTAGTTAAAAATTTGTATACTGAGTGATCAGGAGTCATTTAGTTACACATCGGTTGTAATATATTAGAAAACCCTTTTGAGATACGAGAAAAAGTGAGGGCCCCTTTTTTGTCGAAAATATAATTTTGTCTTTCGTTTTTTCCCCCCAGATCTATCTAAAACCTATTTAGCCGGGGAAAAAAGCCGGGAAAAAGTCTGCACGGGTCACTAAATTGAATTGTTTTTGTATAAAAAAAAATAAAAACCGACCTAAAGGGGAAAATTTTTTAAATCAACAGGGGGTTTAATATCCCCCGGGGACTATCTAGTTTAAGGCGAAAAATTTTTTTCCCCCGGGGGGGGATTAATGTTAAGGAGGGTTTAAAACAAGGGGGGGTTTAAAATTTCGTCAGGATATTGTCGGGGCATATTAACAAATTCCCAGGGGGGTTAACGTTTTCCGGGGGGTAAGTCCCCCAAAGGGGGTTTTCGGGGCCCTACCAAAATCTTCCCAGGGGGGGGGGTTTAAAAAAATTTGGTGATGGAAAAAATTTGGGCTGAGGTCATGGCAGGAAAAATTTCCCCGGGGGGGTTTTAAGGGTTAAACCCGGGGGTTAACACATCAGGGGGGGTTTTTTGTACAAGGATTTTCAGGGCATAAACCCGGGAAAACCCCCCGGGGGGGGGTTTTTAAAAATTTCCGGGGGGGTTTAAAAAAAACACTTGGGGGCCCCTTTTTTTTGGGGATTGTGTCTGTGAACATAAAAAATTTTTCCTCTGTCCCTATCTACTATTTACCTTAGCTAACGCTCAGCCAAATCCCGAAGTCAAATGAACCCCTTTTTTGTAATCACGTGATTTTTCCCAAATCCCGTTTAAAAAATTTTTTTTGAGTTAGACCCCCCGTTTAGCCCTATCAAGCCCGGGAAAATTTTAAAATTTTTTTTCGAAAATGTCCCTAAATTTTTACTTAATCGCGTTTTGGGGTCAAACTAAGGGAAAAATTTTAAAAATCACTGGGCCTTTTTTTTAGGCCCTCTTATTTCCTAAATAAAAAATTATCTTAAAATTTTTTACCTCCGACCCCAAAAATTTCGCCGCTATCGACCCCAAAAACAAAGTTTCGCGTAAAAGTTTCAAAAAAATTGTACAAACACGTTTTTTTGGCCCCAAACCCCCAAAAAAGTGGGCAAAAAATTTGGACCTTTTCTTAGATCGCGCAATTTGCTAATTTTATGGGGCAATCAGATTTGAGCTACGACCAACGGTTCGGCCGCTATCCCGGGTTGAAACATTATTTTTATCGAAAAAATCTCTGGAATTTAAAAAGTTCGAGCTTTTTTTCGCTTAAAACCCGGGAAAAATAGAGCAAAAAGTTTATTAGCCCCTTTTTTTTATTCAAATTATTCCTGAAACCCTAAAATTTTTTTTTTCCCTCAAAACCCAGTAGCTCCAAGTTCGCCCCATGGGGGTTACAAAAAAAAAGCCTGCAGGGGTGAAGAATGCGCGTTTTTTTGGGAAATTTTTTTTGGGGGGTTGGGAAAAAAAAATTTTTACTTTTTTCGGGATTTTCCTGGGGTTACACGGGAAAGCTATCGTGTACCAATTTCAAGTCTCTTTAAAACCCCTGGAAGTAGGTTGAATTAGTAACGTGAGTGATTTAGTCAGTCAGGGCAGTTAACATGGGTTTTTATATATATTAGAAAACCCCTTTTAAATACGAAAAAAGTGGGCGGGGCCCCTTTTTTGTCGAAAATATAATTTTGGGCCCTTTTGATTTTCCCCAGACTATCACGACCTATGGTTTAAACCAAAATGAGTCGGAAAAAGTCTGCACGGGGCAGCTATCTTGAATTTTTTTGTATAAAAATAATAAAAAAACCCACCTCAAGGCATATTTTAAGTCGAACAGGGGGTTTAATATCACCAGGAGACTACTAGTCAAGGGGAGAAATTCCCCCGGGTGGGTTTTTAATGTTAAGGAGGTTAAGACAAGAGGGGGGGGTTTTAAATTTTGTCAGGATTTGTTGGTCATATTTTAAAAAAAACCCAGGGGGGTTAAAAATTTCCCCGGGGGTAAGTCCCGGGGGGGTTTTTTGGTCATACCAGGGGGTTTTCCCCCGGGGGGGGGGTTTAAAAGATTTGGTGACTGGTTAAAAATTCGGACATGAGGGCATGGCAGGAAATTCCCCGGTGGGGTTTAATTTTTACCAGGGGGGGGTTAAAAAATCAGGGGGGGGAATGTAAAAAGGGGGTTATCAGGTCAACCAGGAATCCCCCCGGGGGGGGTTAATATTTCCCCGGGGGTTTAATTTCACACTTGGGCCTTTTTTTGGGGTATTGTGTTGTGAACATAATAAATATTCCTCTGTCCCTATCTATATTTTTTGCTTACTAACGCTCAGCCAAAAACCCCCAATCCCCGAACCTTTTTTTGTAGATCAGTTTTTTTCCTAAACCCCCTTTTTTAAAATTTTTTTTTGATTTTGACCAACCTTTTTGCCGCTACCAACCCGGGGAAAGTAAATTTTTAGGGAAAAAATTTTCCCCCTATTTTTCACTTAATCGCTTTTTTGGGGGCAAACTAAGGAAATATAGTAAAAAGTCACTGGCCCCTTTTTTTAGGTCATCTTTTTCCTAAATAAAACTTAGTCTTATTTTGCCCCCCCGACCAAGGGGTTTTTTTCCGCTATCGACCCCCCAAAAAAAAAAATTTCGCGTAAAAGTTACAACAAAATTGTCTAATCACTTTTTTTTTGGCCAAACCAAAAATAGGGCAAAAAATTCGGGACCTTTTCTGTGATCGCGCAATTTGCAATTTGAGGGGGCAATCAGTTTTGAGCTACGACCAAAGGGTTGGGCCCCAGGGGTTGAAACTTATTTTTTCGAAAAAATCTCGGGAATTTCAAATGTTCAGCGTTTTGGTCGCTTAACCATGGAAGATAGAGAAAAAAACATTAGACCTTTTTTTTAGTTCACTTACCCCACCATAAATTTTTCCCCGTCAGATCCGAGCTAGCTCCAACGGTTCGCCCCATCGGGTTTTCAAAAAATGTGCAGGGTGAAGAACGCTTTTTTTTGGGAATTTTTTTTTTGGGGGGGGTTTTAAAAAGAAAAATTTCTATTTTTCGGGTTTTCCTGGGGGTTTTCCTGGAAACTATTTTTTTAAAATTTAAAGTCCAACCATCTGGAAGTAGGTTAAATTAGTATACTTAGTGATGAGTCAGTCATCATTCGTCTTTTACACATGGGTTGAAAATATTTCTTAACAAACAAAGTAGTATACAAACAATATTCTAATACAATATATATACAACCGCGATTGTGTAAACTGACTGACTGACTGACTGACTCACTCACGTATACTAATTCTAACCTTACTTCCAGATTGAGTTAGAGACTTGAACCTTTGGTAACACAAGATAGGATTTCCGCGTGTAACCACCAGGAAAAATCCGCGAAAAGTGGGGAAAAATTTTTACATTTTCAACCCCCTCAAAAAAATTCCCCAAAAAATCGCGCATTTCTTCACCCCTGAAAAAATCAGGCATTTTTTGTAAGCCCGATAGCGGGCGAACCGTATGGAGCTAGCTCGGATTCTGACACGGAAAAAACATGGTCAGGAATTGAAGTAGAACTACAAAAAAGGTCTAGATGTACTTTTTTGCTCTATTCTTCCCCATGGTTTAAGCGAGACAAAACGCTCCGAACATTTAAATTCCAGAGAATTTTTTCGATAAAAAAAAAAGTCTTCAAGCCCGGGATAGCGGCCGCCGCAGAACCGTTGGTCGTAGCTCAAATCTGAATTGACCCTTCAAAATTAGCAAATTGCGCGATCGATCTACAGAAACAGGTCCAGAGTATCAGTAATCGTTTTGCCCTATTCTTCGATTGGTTTTGGCCCGAAAACGAAAGAAAAAAGGAAAAAAACGTGATTATGTACAATTTTTGTTGTAACCTTTTTACGACACGCGAAAAACTTTTGTTTATTGGGGGTCGAATAGCGGCGGCAAACCATTTGGGTCGGAGGTCCAAAATAAGACTAACGTTTTAATTATTTAGGAAATAACGATGGACCTACAAAAAAAGGGTCCACGTGACTTTTTAACTATATTTCCCGCTTAGTTTGACCGCAAACGCGATGCGATATCAAGTGAAAATATTGGACATTTTCGCCTAAAAATTTACATTCCGAGGCTTGGATAGCGGCTAATTTAATAACGGGAGTTTGGTTCCGTTTAACTGCAAAACCAAATTTTAAAACGGAGAATTTAGGAAATCACACGTGCGTGATCTACCAAGAAAAGGTTCAGTGACTTCAGGGAGTTGGCTGGCTCAGTGAGCGATTAGCTAGGTATATGCGTCCAATAGTAGATAGGGACAAGAGTGAAAAAAATTACTTTATTATGTTCACAGGACACACGGCAATACCCTCTTCTAAAAAAGGCCCAACAAGGTGCCAAGTGTGTCATTAAACACCCCGGGTAATATATAAATTAGATTATATTATTTATTTACCCCCACAACCCCCCCCCCCCGCCCCCCCCCCTCGTCCCCCCCCCCCCCCCCCCCCACCCCCCCCCCATCCCGGGGAATTTTCCTGGTTATGACCATGATAACCTCCTGTACATGTCAAACCCCCTGATGTGGTTAACCCCTCTTGTGTTAACCCCCCTGGCTAACATTAAACCCTCCCCCCAGGGGACTATTTCCTGCCATGACCCTCGATGTCCGAAATTTTACCGGGGTCCATCACCAAATCTCTTAAACCCCCCCCCACCTGGGAAGTATCCTGGTATCGACCAGATAACCCCCTGGAGACTTTAATCCCCCGGTAACGTTAACCCCCCCTGGGAAATTTGTTCATATGACCAGACAATATCCTGACGAAATTAAACCCCCTCTTGTCTTAAACCTCCTTAAACATTAATCACTCCACCCAGGGAAATTTTCTCCGCCTTGACTAGATAGTCTCCTGGTGATATTAAAAACCCCCATGGTTCGACTTAAAATAGCTCGCCTTGAGGGTCGGTTTTTTATTATGTTTTTATACTAAACAATTTCATAGATTAAAAAGCTGACCCGTGCAGGAACTTTTCTCCCGAGCTCATTTTCTGGCTAAACCAATAGGTCCGGTTAGATCAGATCTGAGGGCACAATCCGAAAGACAAAATTTATATTTTTCGACAAGAAAGGTCCAGTCCACTTTTTTCTCGTATCTCTAACGGTTATCTATATTAATATATACAACCGCATGTGTAACTGACTGAACTGACTGACTCACATCACGTTATACTAATTCTAACCCTACTTCCAGATGAGGTTAGAGACTTGGAAATTTGGTACACAGATAGCTTTCCGCGTGTAAGCCCCCCACCAGGAAAAATCCCGAAAAGTGGAAAAATTTTTCATTTTCAACCCCCTCAAAAAAAAATTTCCCAAAAAAATCGGCGCATTTCTTCAACCCCTGCAAGGCATTTTTTGTAAGCCCGATAGCGGTGCGAACCTGTTGGAGCTAGCCTCGGATCGTGACGGAAAAATTCATGGTCAGGAATGAAGTGAGAACTATCAAAAAAGGTCTAATGACTTTTTGCTCTATCTTCCATGGTTTTTATACGCGACAAAACGCTCGAACATTTGAAATTCCAGAGATTTTTTTTCCGATAAATAATAATGTTTCAAGCCCGATAGCGGGCCGGAAACCGTTGGTCGCTGAGCTCAAATCCTGATTGACCCATCAAATTAGCAAATTTGCGGCGATTCTAGCAGAAACAGGTCCAGATAATCTTTTTGCCCTATCTCGGATTGGTTTGGCCGAAAAAACGTGATGTATGTACAATTTTGTTGTAACTTTTTACGCGAAACTTTTTGTTTTTTTGGGGGTACGATAGCAGCGCCGAAAACCATTGGGTCGGTGACGCGCAGGGTGGTCAAAATAAGACACTAACGTTTTTAGTTTAGGAAATAAGATGACCTACTATAAAAAGGTCCCAGCTGACTTTTTACTAATATTTCCCTTAGTTTTGACCGCAAAAAACGCGAATTAAGTGAAAATATTGGACATTTTTCCGCCTAAAAATTTTTCATTCCCGGGCTTGATAGCGGCCCTTAAACGGTTGGTCGTAACTCAAAACAGCAATTTTTTAAAACGGGATTTAGGAAATCAGTGTGATCATACAGAAAAGGTTTCAGTGACTTTCGGTGAGTTTGGCTTGAGCGTTAGCTAAGCGTCAATAGTAGATAGGGACAGAGGAATAATTTATTTATGTTCACAGACACAATACCCTCTAAAAAAAAGGGCCCAAGTGTGTCATTAACGCCCCGGTAATATTAACCCCCCCCCGGGGATTTCCTGGTATGACCTGATAACCTCCTGTACATTCAACCCCCTGATGTGTTTAACCCCCCTGGTAACATTAAACCCCCCCCAGGGAATTTCCTGCCATGACCTCATGTCCGAATTTTACCAGTCACCAAATCTCTTAACCCCCCCCCCCCTGGGAAGATCCTGGTATGACCAGATAACCCCCTGGAGACTTATCCCCGGTAACGTTAACCCCCCCTGGGAATTTGTTCATATGACCAGACAATATCCTGACGAAATTAAACCCCCTCTTGTCTTAACCTCCTTAACATTAATCACCCACCCAGGGAATTTCTCGCCTTGACTAGATAGTCTCCTGGTGATATTAAAACCCCCTGTTCGACTTAAAATACTGCCTTGAGGTCGGTTTTTATTATGTTTATACTAAACAATTCAAGATAGCTGACCCGTGCAGACTTTTCTCCCGAGCTCATTTCTGGCTAAACCATAGGTCGGTAGATCAGATCTGAGGGCACAATCGAAAGACAAAATTAAAATTTCCAACAAGAAAGGTCCAGTCACTTTTTGTCGTATCTCTAACGGTTTAAACCGCAAAATGCCCTCAAAGTCAAAAGTTTTTACGAATCCGGAAAAAAATCTATGAAAAAGGTCCAATTTTTAAATCCCTTGTCATTTACTTAATGTCCGGACTTAACCAGTCACCGAATTCCGCTTATCCCCGAATTTGCAAGCGTTTACTTTGGGGGCCTGGGGGCGTAGCCCCCAGCGAGCCGAAGGCGAGTATATATACATACTGGTTTAACTCTCGAGGTTGCAATGGACTGTCTCGTCCATATTGTGCACTTGCTCTCTACCTCTAGGATCAGTGAGTCAGTGGTGGCCAATCATAACCTTGCACACACAATAACTACGCCAGTCTGGTTCAATCTATGGAGCTTAATGTAAACGGAATATCTCGTCCACAATTTGCCATGTCATACTTCACCTGTGGGACCAATGGGTCAGTGGTGCCAATCATACCTTACACACACAATAATTAAATTATACTGATTCATCTCTGGAGGCATTTATGTCACAACCAGATGCAGCATGTTTAAAAATAGGTGAAAAAATTTCAAAAACTATGTTTTGGAACAATTTATGTTACCATAATGTTATTTTGTTATTGAACTTTGCCTTTTAGTGACATTAGATAGTATTGCACTCTTGTGGCATGAACCTAAACTATTATTCCAAGATAAAAATACTGCTTATGTGTCTTCTAGCTTATCACCTTATTACTTATCACCTTCGATTAGGTAAGTAAGCAATTATTAAAGAGTGAATTTTCTATTTGAGATGGGCAATTAAAGATATGAATTCGTTTACTTGGATAAACCTAAACTCACAATAAATGTATTTTTAACATACTTCCAACAGTTGTTCAAGTTAAAGGTATGAAAATTAAACAATACATAGAGCAACGTCTGAGCGTACTACCCGGTTCTAATCTGGATGTGTAGAAATTAATAACAATCACAATATTAGTAAAATAAGAGATGCTGTGGAAAAAATACTTGACGAAAAATAAATAAAAACAGAAAGAACAAAAAAGCTTCAAATATGAGATGAAAAACTTTACTTGAACACAACTTTAAAATGGTGAAATTTAATTAAAATGACACAACATTGGTTTTAAATTCTAGAATATGTATTACTTGTTAGCACGTATTTAAAATAAAACACGTCAAGGAAATATATACAAGTATATTTACATAAATTGAAAATAATAAATAAACAAATATTTATAATGTTAATTTTTATAAGTAAATAAATCTCACAAGGAACTGTGGGAAGTATATGGCTACAATATATAGATATATGATGGTATAACTTAACCATTTGAGCTTTATATTTATTCATATTTTGTAGTTTATTCACATTTTGGTTTTCTTAAAAATGTGACTATTAAGCCTTGACGTACCTTTCTTTTTTGTTTAAACATATAAAAGAAATAATAACTTTCATTATTACGATTACTTTTGAAATCAGTGTAGTATTTTACTACGTACTTCATAATAGACTAAACTAAGATATATAAGGATAAATGAGTAATTCCTGAAGTCCGCTAAAGTGATGAAGTAAATTTCCATAAAAAGTTTCCAAATAAATCTCTGAGAAAGAGAAAATCTCTGAAATATGGTGCCTTCGAACCACATTTCAGAAATTTTCTCTTTATATACATATCAACAATTGTTATGTATTGTAATGGAACTGTTTCGCCCATACTGCCACACTTTACATCCGGAATCGTTGGATCAGTCTGAAGTCCAATTATCTAATGGACCTGCTATATTATCTGTTAAAAATATAACTAAAACTTATGAAGACTTATGAAGAGTAGTTTCAATAATATTTAGCAAAAGTACTCAAAATTTAGAAAACTTTTTTTATGTACAATAAATTGGAACACAAATATAAGAATATTTAAAAAAGTTGAAGCTATAATGAAATTAAACAACATTGTTTAACCCTTAACTCGATTAGAAACTTTCTAACATTCACGGGGTGGTAAATTTATGAGATTATATTTACAAGGTAGTACTCGGTAAAAATACGCCATACCATGTGTTGAATAACAGGCTTCGCTAAGGTACAAAATTCAAATCTGTATAGCTCGTATAGCTCGTTTCATTTTCTGTCATTAGCCATACACATAGAATATAAATACCTTTTGAGAGATAGCCATCAATGACGTTAAGCCAAATTCTATGATTGGATATATACCGTGATAGAAATCCTTCGAGTATATGTAAAATTAAATTAGTTTTTTTTAGTTTGAGAGATTTCACTGTATACAGAAGAAACATTTCTCGAAATAGATTACACATAGTACAATTTTTATAATAATTTAGGTTTCAGGGCAGTGTTCAAATAAAAGTTCCGGTAAACTATAACGTAAGAGTGCCCTGAAGTCACATATTTCCAACAACCTTTAATATGAAACAATGTTCACTATGCTTGTCCAAATGCTATGGCGTCTTAGGCACCATCATCAAACTCAGTGTTTCTCATACATAAAGAAGCTTCATGCAGCATTTAAAGTCTATAGGTTAACTCGTGTCCAAGGCATCGTGTGTACAGGCCGATAAATGAACAGAGAGACAGATGGACAGACAGAATTAAAACATTGACCAGACGCTGCACTTAAGGGGATGCTTTAGCTCAATGTAGCACTAAACTTAAATTTGGATGTATATTTGCATGTTTTCCTTAATAAAGTTTTGAGAGGAATGACTTTGTGGAAATTTCCTTAAAAGGCATTCTGTATTCTTTTTTTTTACCGGTTTTTTCAATTATATTTATTAAAATATACTTTTAAAACTATAATAAGTGATTATATTAAAAGTAACTAAGAAGTTACAACAATATTAAAGTCTTTTTACTGTTTCCCGAAAAGTGAAAATTTTTCATTTTCAACCCCTCAAAAAAATTCCCAAAAAATCGCGCATTCTTCACCCTGCAGGCATTTTTTGTAAGCCCGATAGCGGGCGGAACCGTTGGAGCTAGCTCGGATCTGACGGAAAATTCATGGTCAGGAATGAAGTGAACTACAAAAAAGGTCTAATGACTTTTTGCTCTATCTTCCATGGTTAAGCGACAAAACGCTCGAACATTTGAAATTCCAGAGATTTTTTCGATAAAAATAATGTTTCAAGCCCGATAGCGGCCGAACCCGTTGGTCCGTAGCTCAAATCTGATTGACCCATCAAATTAGCAAATTGCGCGATCTACAGAAAAGGTCCAGTAATCTTTTGCCCTATCTCGATTGGTTTGGCCGAAAAACGTGATTATGTACAATTTTGTTGTAACTTTTACGCGAAACTTTTGTTTTTGGGGTCGATAGCGGCGAAACCATTGGTCGGAGGTCAAAATAAGACTAACGTTTTATTTAGGAAATAAGATGACCTACAAAAAAGGTCCAGTGACTTTTTACTATATTTCCCTTAGTTTGACCGCAAAACGCGATTAAGTGAAAATATTGGACATTTTCGCCTAAAAATTTACATTCCGGGCTTGATAGCGGCTAAACGGTTGGTCGTAACTCAAAACAAATTTTAAACGGGATTTTAGGAAATCACGTGATCTACAGAAAAGGTTCAGTGACTTCGGGAGTTGGCTGAGCGTTAGCTAAGCGTCAATAGTAGATAGGGACAGAGGAATATTTATTATGTTCACAGACACAATACCCTCTAAAAAAGGCCCAAGTGTGTCATTAACCCCCAGGGGTAATATTAACCCCCCCCCCGGGGATTTCCTGGTATGACCTGATAACCTCCTGTACATTCAACCCCCTGATGTGTTTAACCCCCCTGGTAACATTAAACCCCCCCAGGGAATTTCCTGCCATGACCTCATGTCCGAATTTTACCAGTCACCAAATCTCTTAACCCCCCCCCCTGGGAAGATCCTGGTATGACCAGATAACCCCCTGGAGACTTATCCCCCGGTAACGTTAACCCCCCCTGGGAATTTGTTCATATGACCAGACAATATCCTGACGAAATTAAACCCCCTCTTGTCTTAACCTCCTTAACATTAATCACCCACCCAGGGAATTTCTCGCCTTGACTAGATAGTCTCCTGGTGATATTAAACCCCCTGTTCGACTTAAAATACTGCCTTGAGGTCGGTTTTTTATTATGTTTATACTAAACAATTCAAGATAGCTGACCCGTGCAGACTTTTCTCCCGAGCTCATTTCTGGCTAAACCATAGGTCGTAGATCAGATCTGAGGGCACAATCGAAAGACAAAATTAATATTTTCGACAAGAAAGGTCCAGTCACTTTTTCTCGTATCTCTAACGGTTATCTAATATACTATACAGCCGCATGTGAAACCACTCACTCACTGATAATGTATACAAATTCTTAACCTACTTCTAGAAAATGCTAGAAAACTTGAAATTTGGCACGCAGGTACCTTTTGCCGTATAACCAACAGGAAAATTCTGAAAACCGGGATTTTTAAATTTTAAACACCTAAAAAAAAAATTCGAGAAAAAAGTGCATTTTTTACCCTTGCAGGCCTTTTTTTGTAAGTCCGATAGCGGGCGAACCGTTGGAGCTAGCTCAAATCTGACGAAAAATTCATGGTCAGGAATGAAGTGAACTACAAAAAGGGTCCAGTGACTTTTTGCTCTATCTTCCATGGTTAAGCGACAAAACTCTCGAATATTTGACATTCCAGAGATTTGTTCAATAAAAATAATGTGTTTCGAGCCCGATAGCGGCCGAACCGGTAAGTCGTAGCTCAAATCTGATTGACCCATCAAATTAGCAAATCGCGCGATCTACAGAAAAGGTCCAGTAACTTTTTGCCCTATCTCCATTGGTTTGGCCGAAAAACTTGATTATGTGCAATTTTTTTGTAATTTTCACCGTGAAAACTTTGTTTTTTGGGGGTCGATAGCGGCGAAACAATTGGTCGGAGGTCAAAATAAAAGAAAGGTTAACTTTAGTAAATAATGTGATCTACAAAAAAGGTTCAGTTACTATTTACTATATCTCCATTTATTTTGACCGCAAAACGCGATTAAGTGAAGATATTTGGAAATTTTCGCCTAGAAATTTACATTCCAGGCTTGATAGCGGCTAAACGTTTGGGTCGTAGCTCAAAACACGTCATTTAACAAGTTTTAGTAAACGACGTGTTCTACAAAAAAAGTCCAGTATCTTTTTGCCCTATCCTAAGTGGTCTGGCCGAAAAACCTGTTTAAAAGGAAATATTTTATAATTTTTAGATGAAAATTTTGTTTCTGGAGGCAGTAGCAGCCGAACCATTGGTCATAACTTAAGTTCTAAATGTTCAATAACTAGACAATCTAGAGATCTAAAAAAAAGGTTGGGTAGCTTTTTGTCGTATATCCTTACGTAAGCCCTAAAATCTCTCTTAATGGCAAAATCTTGGTCGTATTTAGCAATTCAAGATAGCTGACCAGTGCAGACTTTCTCCCGAGCTCATTCCTGGCTAAACCAAAGCTCGCAGCTAAAATCTGACGACGGAATCGAAACACAAAATCAAATTTCCGACAAGAAAGGTAGTCACTTTTTGTCGTATCTCTAATGGTTTATCTAATATACTATAACAGCCGCAATGTGAAACCACTCACTCACTGATAATGTATACAAATTCTAACCTACTTCTAGAAATGCTAGAAACTTGAAATTTGGCACGCAGGTACCTTTTGCCGTATAACCAACAGGAAAATTCTGAAAACCGGGATTTTTAAATTTTAAACACCTAAAAAAAATTCGAGAAAAAAGTGCATTTTTTACCCTTGCAGGCCTTTTTTGTAAGTCCGATAGCGGGCGAACCGTTGGAGCTAGCTCAAATCTGACGAAAAATTCATGGTCAGGAATGAAGTGAACTACAAAAAGGGTCCAGTGACTTTTTTGCTCTATCTTCCATGGTTAAGCGACAAAACTCTCGAATATTTGACATTCCAGAGATTTTTTCGATAAAAATAATGTTTCGAGCCCGATAGCGGCCGAAACCGTTGGTCGTAGCTCAAATCTGATTGACCCATCAAATTAGCAAATTACAAAACATAGTTCTAGAAGTGCTGGAAACTTGAAAATTTGGCACGCGGGTACCTTTTGTCGTGTAACCAACAGGAAAAGTCTGAAAACCGGGAATTTTTAATTTTAAACCCTCAAAAAAATTAAAAACCGGTTGAAACTGGTTAAAAACTGGTGTAGTTTTTTGCTTTCGAGCCGTCTAGCGACTAAACCGTAGGTAGTTAGCTCAAATCTAATTTTTAAGGGGTTTTTTAGGCAAAATTTCTATGGATTTCTACAGAATGGGCACATTATATTTCCCCGCATCTCTACCGGTCCACCCGAAACAATGCTCCTTCCAAAATTCCGAAAATATTGTCAATATTTTGACGATTTTTGCTTTGTAGATTCTTCGTTCTGAGGGGCTCTGTAGCGTTTCTCTAAACACGTAGGTTATAGCTTCGGCGGATCTGATGGATAATCGTTTACAGTGGGGGAATGAAAGTGCTCTACAAAAATAGGTACCATGTGAGTGGAACTTTTTGTCCTATCTCTGTGTTGGTTAAGCGTCCAAAACGCGGGAAATGTTTGACATTCCAGAAATGTTTTTTGGCTTAAAATAAAGTTTCGAGCACTGATAGTGGCCCGAACGGTAGGTCGTGAGCTCAAATCTTCTGATTGGACCCATCAAATTAGCAAATTGCGCGATCTACATTAAAAAAGGGTCCAGTGACTTTTTTGCTCTTACCCTCCAGTGGTTCAGCCGAAAAAATCGTGATTATGTGCAATTTTTTTTTTTTTGGTAATTTTTAAAGTTTAAGATTTATTTTGAAGTTGTTTTACTGTGGAGATTTTGCTTTCTGGGCTCTTATTTTTTCAGACAAAAATCTTAGTTCTCAGCCCAGATTAAATTTATAAAAAGTTGGTATTTTAAATACATAAATAATGCTGATATCTACACAATTGGCCCAGTGAGCCTTTTATTCTATATTCCATGATTTAGCCGTTTAATATACTTTCTAATTACGTTGTATTATACATGAAAATTTCCAATTAAATAAATTACCTTTTTCGTGCTCGATAGGTGGCCGAACAGCGTCTAGCCCTAGCTTAAATGTAAAATCTTTTTGTTAAGTAGCTATTTGATAGTGATCTTTACAAAAAAGGCCCTCAGCAGCTTTTCTTATCGTTTTTTTATCTTTCCGTAAGGCCTGATAAAATGCTCTTAATATGGCTAATTCTTTGTCCAGTCACTTTTAGGTGTGTTATTAAATTTTGCCAACTATATATTAGTGGCGATGCGATTCATGCTGCGTTTCACATATTGACCTTGTATTTACTACAACGTTAAACGAGGTGACCTAAAACCCCCTCTCACACATCGGGGAGTTGGCTGAGCGGATTAGTGGAAAGCTTCCAATAGTAGATAGGGGAACCAAGAGTGTTTAGTTTTTTATTTTTTTAATTTTATGAAATATTAGTTGCATTGTTCAAAACTACTGGGCGTGGAATGATAATTTCCTGAATGTAATTTAAAAAAAAAAATCCCCCCCCTGGAATTGCAACGTTTTTATTTTGATCAAAATTTAATGTACCACATGTTCTCGTTACACCACAGGCGCAACATTTCCCAGAAAAAGTAACACAGCGTTCCTTATAACCCCCGCGATACACTATGTAACCCCCACCCTCCCGGGAATTTTCCTGGTTGATAGAACTCCTGATTAAATTAAAACCCCTGATCAACTTAATAATCTGATAAAGGGTAGTTATTTAATTTTATTTACACAAAATTCTGTTTACACCCCAATAGCTGAGCCAGTGCAGACGTTATTAATGCCAAAGCGTTTGTTTTATTGATGTACCGACGCTCTCTAAACCATAGATCGTGAGATTCATAAATCTGAGGGCACAATTCGGAACACAACAATTAAATTTCCGACAAGAAAGGTTCAGTCACTTTTTGTCGTTATTCTCTAACGGTTAAGCCAACAAAATCGGCCCCTTGGTAGTGTCAAAACTTTTGATAAAAACTCAGGAAAATTAAACAAAAAATCAGGTCTAAATTACTATTCCGAAATTCCGCTTATCCCCCCGAATTTGGTACAACAACCCCAAAAAGGGGGCCCTGGGGCTGTGTTCATTATACCCCAGGTAACATTACCCACCCCCCCGGGATTTTCCTGGTATCGTACCGTCGATAACCTCCTGAGTACATCAAAACCCCCTGAAGTGTGAAGCCCTCCCGCGGGTAATATTAAACCCCCCTGGGAATTTCCTGGCAATGAACCTCATGTCCCGAATTTTTAACCAATCCACCCAAATCGCTTAGCCCCCCTTTGAGGGAAATTTCCCGATACGACCATATAACCCCCCGATGTCTTAACCTTCGGTAACGTTAACCCCCCCACCTTCCCACCATTTGAATTCCTTGTATGAACCTCATGTCCGAATTTTACATATCAATAAACCACTCTTATCCCCTAATTTGGCAAACACCCTAAAGGGGGCCCGGCAACATTAAACCCCTCCAGGGAATTTCCTGGAATGACCTAGACAAATCTCCAGAAATTAATGAAACCCCCAGATGTCTTAATCCCCCTTACCATTAAAACCTCCCCTCAAGGGATTTCCTGGATGACCCGACTATATCCTGAGTAAATTTACTCACTGATATATTTACACCAACCGGAGTATTTCCTAGTATTACCAAACAATCTCTGGAGTATATTAAAACCATGATGTCTTAACCCCCGGTAACATATATCCCCCCAAGGGGAATTTACTGGCGATGGTTAGAATTTATTTCTCTGATTTAACCTGTCACCGAATACCGCATTTCCCCACAATTTGGGAAAACACCCAAAAGGGGGCCTGGGGGCGTAGCCCCCCCAGCGTGCCGAAGGCAGAGTTACTAATATATATACAAACGCATGTGTAAACTGACTGACTGACTCACTCACTCCACTCACGTATACTAATTCTAAACCTACTTCCAGATGAGTTAGAGACTTGGATATTTTGGACTACAGATAGCTTTCCACGTGTAAACCACCAGGAAAATCCCGAAAAGTGAGAATTTTTCATTTTCAACCCCTCAAAAAAAATTCCCAAAAAATCGCGCATTCTTTCACCCCTCAAGGCATTTTTTGTTAAGCCCGATAGCGGGGCGAAACCGTTGGAGCTAGCTCGGATATGACGGAAAAAATTCATGGATCCAGGAATGGAAGTGAACATACAAAAAAGGTCTAATGGACTTCTTTTTGCTCTATCTTCCATGGTTAAGCGACCAAAACGCTCGAACATTTGAAATTCCAGAGATTTTTTCGATAAAAATTAATGTTTCAAGCCCGATAGCGGCCGAACCGTTGGTCGTAGCTCCAAATCTGATTGACCCGTCAAATTAGCCAAATTGCGCGATCTTCAGAAAAGGGTCTAGTAATCTTTTGCCCTATCACGATTGGTTTGGCCGATAAAACGTGATTATGTTGTACAAATTTTGATGTAACTTTTACGGCGAAAAATACTTTTGTTTTTGGGGTCGGATAGCTGGCGAAACCAGTTGGTCGGAGGTCCTAAATAAGACTATACGTTTTATTTAGGAAATAAGTTGACCTACAAAAAAGGTCCAGTGGACCTTTTTACTATATTTTCCCTAGTTTGACCTGCAAAACGCGATTAAGTTGAAAATATTGGACATTTTCGCCTAAAAATTTACATTCCGGGCTTGATAGCGGACCTAAACGGTTGGTCGTAACTCAAAACAAATTTTTAAACGGGATTTAGGAAAATCACGTGATCTACAGAAAAGGTTCAGTGACTTCGCGGAGTTGGCTGAGCGTTAGCTAAGCGTCAATAGTTAGATAGGGACAGAGGAATATTTATTATGTTCCACAGACACAATACCCTCTAAAAAAGGCCCAAGTGTTGGTCATTAACCCGGGTTAATATTAACCCCCCCACCCCGGGGATTTCCTGGTATGACCTGATAACCTCCTGTACATTCAACCCACTGATGTGGTTACCCCCCTAGGTTAACATTAAACCCCGCCAGGGAATTTACTTGCCATGTCCTCAGTGTCCGAATTGTAACAGTCACCAAATCTCTTAACCACACGCCCTGGGAAAGATCCTGGTATGACCAGATAACCCCCTGGAGAAACTAATCCCCCGGTAACGTTTTAACCCCCCCTGGGAATTTGCTCATTTGACCAGGACAATCTCCTGACGGAAAATTAAACCCCCTCTTGTCTTAACCTCCTTAACATTTTTAATCAACCCACCCAGGAATTTTCTCGCCTTGACTAGATTTGTCTCCTGCGGTGATATTAAACCCCCTGTTCGGACTTAAAATACTGCCTTGAGGTCGGTTATTGTAATTATGTTTATACGAAACAAATTCAAGATAGCTGACCCGTTGCAGACTTTTCTCCCGAGCTCATTTCTGGCTAAAACCATAGGTCGTAGGATCAGCATCTGAGGGCACAATCGAAAGACAAAATAAAAATTTCCAACAAGAAAGGTCCAGTCGACTTTTTCATTCGTATCTCTAACGGTTATCTAACTATATATACTAACCGCATGTGTAACTGACTGACTGACTGGACTCACTCACGTATACTAATTATAACCTACTTCCTGTTGAGTTAGAGACTTGAAATTTGGTACACAGTTAGCTTTCCGCAGTGTAAACCACCTCAGGAAAATCCCGATAAAAGTGAAAATTTTTCATTTTCAACCCCTCAAAAAAAATTCCCAAAAAATAGCGCATTTATCACCCATGCAGGGCATTTTTTGGAAGCCCGATAGCGGCGCGAACCGTTGGAAGCTAGCTCGGATCTGACGGAAAATTCATGGTCAGGAATGAAGTGATCTACCAAAAAACTGGTCTAATGACTTTTTGCTCTATCTTCCATGGTTAAGCGACAAAACGCTCGAAACATTTGAAATTCCAGAGTGATTTTTTCTCGATTAAAAAAATAATGTTTCAAGCCCGATAGCGGCCGAACCGTTGGTCGTAGCTCAAATCGGATTGGGACCCATCAAATTAGCAAATTGCGCGAATCTACAGAAAAGGTCCCAGTATTCTTTTGCCCTATCTCGATTGGTTTGGCCTAAAAAACGTGATTATGTACAATTTTGTTGTAACTTTTACGCGAAACCTTTTGTTTTTGGGGTCGATAGCGGCGGAAAACCATTGGTCGGGAGGTCTAAATTAAGAATAACAGTTTATTTAGGAAAATAAGGATGACCTACAAAAAAAGGTCCAGTGACTTTTTAAATATTTCCCTTTGTTTGACCGCAAAAAGCGATTTTAAGTGAAAAATATTGGACATTTTCGCCTAAAAAATTTACATTACGGGCTTGATAGCGAGCTCCTAAACGGTTGGTCGTAACTAAAAACAAATTTTAAAAACGGGAATTTAGGAAATCACGTGATCTACAGAAAAAGGTTCAGTGACTTCGGGAGTTTCAGGCTGAGCGTTAGCCTAAGCGGTCAATAGTAAAATAGATAGGGGGACAGAGGAATATTTTATTATGTTACACAGGACTCAATACCCTCTAAAAACGGCCCACGTGTGTCATTAACCCCCGGTAATATTAACCCGCCCCCGGGGATTTCCTGTGTATGACCTGATAAACCTCCTGTACATTCAACCCCTTGATGTGTTTAACCCCCCCTGGGTAACATTAAACCCCCCCCCAGGGAATTTTTCCTGCCATGGACCTCATGTTCCGAAGTTTACCAGTCACCTAATCTCTTAACCCCCCCACCTGGGAAGATCATGGTATGACCAGATAACTCCCCCCTGGAGACTTATTCCCAGAGGGTAACGTTAACCCCCATGGGAATTTGTTCATATGACCAGACAATATCCTGGACGAAATTAAACCCCCTCTTGTCTTAACCTCCTTAACTTTATCATCACCCACCCAGGGGAATTTCTCTGCCTTGACTAGATAGTTCTCCTGGTGATATTGAAACCCCCTGTTCGACTTAAAATACTGCCTTGAGGTCGGTTTTTATTATGTTTATACTAAACAATTCAACGATAGACTGACCCGTGCAGGACTTTTCTCCCGAGATCATTTCTGGCTAAAACCATTGTCGTAGATCAGATCTGAGGGCACTAATCGAAAAGACAAAATTTTTTATTTTCGTAACAAGAAACGTCCAGTCACTTTTTTTCTCGTATCACTAAACGGTTATCTAATATAGATACCCCAACGCATGTTGTAACATGACTGACTGAATGACTCACTCAGTATAAATCCCTAATTTTCTTAAACCTACTTCCAGATGAGTTAGATGACTTTTGAAAATTTGGTACACAGATAGCTTTGCCGCGTTGTAACCCCCAGGAAAATCCGAAATGTGAAATTTTTCATTTTCAACCCCTTCAAAAAAATTCCCCAAAAAATGAGCGCATTCTTCACCCCTGGCAGGCATTTTTTGTGGAAGCCCGCAATAGCGGGCGAAACGAACCGTTGGAAGCTAGGCTTTTCGGAAAAATCTGACGGAAAATTCCAATGGGTCAGGAATGAAGTGAACTACAAAAAAGGTTATGACTTTTTTGCTCTATCTTCCATGGTTAAGCGACAAAACGCTCGAAAAATTTGAAAATTCCAGAGATTTTTTCGAGAATAAAAATAAATTTTGGT
>NW_025784682.1:0-21970 GCF_021130785.1 Homalodisca vitripennis
TTCCGGCCGGCTTCCCTCTGTCAATTTTTCAATAATAAAAAGTGTTCTGCTGTATAGCGGCCATATTATATTTTTGTAATAAAATTTCAACTTACTTAAATTTAAAGACCATTACAGAGAGAGACCATTTAGAGTATTAAACTTTAGGAAAATGAACAACATTCAGCAACTAACTATAAACTTTAATTATTGTTCAAAGGTCTAATGATACATGTATGTATAAACTGCTATGTAATATGTTCAAATTCAACGGTTAAAAGAACTATGCTGTTTGCTGTCATTTCCTAAAAACACACAAACAAACGAACAAAAACAGCAAAATTATAGAAAGTGCAAACTTGCAAAGGGAAAGGATGCTTACTGCTGAGCATTTATTTGTATCTTTAAAATGGAATATGGTCTATTGTTTGTAGACTTGTAGGTAACATTCTTTAAAGAGAATCAAGGGTTCTTATTTACCACTGGTTTTGTAGGTCATACAAAAATGTGTCCTAGCTACAGCCAAACCTTACATGAGTTTTTTAATTCTTATACATTTTTTGTAGATTACTATCATTAAATAGTCACAAAATTCAAAGTTCAGCACTTTGTAATGTTACTTTCAAAAAATCTGTAGGCTTATTTTTTTCAAAATAAATTAAAATGCATACTGTAATTTTAAGGCTGTTAAAATTATGTGAATTTTATCTCTTACTTCAGTATAAATGCTGCCATAATAATGGAGATTTTATTGTTGTCCATTTTAATAAGAAAGCTTAGTAGCTACGTTATAGCCTGTTTAATTAGCGTTTTAACTGTAAATCACTGAAAAGGATTTATAATAAATCAATGAACATGGTCAAATTGGTCATCAACTTTCTCTGGTTTATTCAAGTACATTATGTTACATAGAAATGACATTAGACTTTGGTATACAACTTGGTGACTTGAACATTTAATCACAATAACAAACAAATGAGCTAGAACTATAAAATTATTAGGCCTACTGTTAACAAAAGAACTTTTTATTTTCTCATGACGATATATTCCCTGATTAAACAAAGTCTTTCTTCCGTGCTTTTGATGAGGCAAACGCATCGATCAAGTCATCAAACGGAACGAGCTGTACATAGTCACTTTCTATAAATAAGAGAGCGAGTGCCTGGAGTTTTTCTTGCCCGTAGAGTCGACCTCAAAATAATTCTTGACTCGAGTAAGAGCAGAAAAGGATCTTTCTCCGCTGCAATTAGACACCGCCATGCTCAAGAAGATCCGCAATGCCACTTCCACGTTCGGAAAAAGAGATTCAAGTTTTAGGGTTTTTACATGTTTCAATAGCCTGTAGGCTTTAGTCCCGGTCGGTTTGACTTTCTTCTTTTCCTCCATTCTGTCTGGCAGTACATTTTCCTCTTCATAGAATGTATTATCATCTTTTAAAAATTTTTGAAGATACAAACACTTATCTGGAAATGAATCATCTAGGTCTGTTGAATATTCATTCATTAGCTTTGTTGCCTTTTCCTTCAAGATTAAACTCTCAATTTTTATTCAAATTCCATAAAAAGTTGAAGGAGTCTCGTAGTGTGACATAAATTGATTTTCCTCCTTGTTAGTTGCCCTAGGAGTGTATCAATTGCTTTTGTAGTAACAAGTTTATCAGGAATGATTTCCGCCCATCAAACTCAGTGTGCCCCTCTTTGCTTTCTCCAAAAGGGATTTTTGGTTTCTTTTTTCCTTGTATTGTCTTGTTTGTACTCTTGAGAATTGCACATAAGCTTTGCCTCACTTTCAAAGTTAGAAAATTGTTCCTCATTTCTTAATGAACTTAGAAAAGACTCTAGGAGCTCGTACGAAAGTGCTGTCCTGATCTAAGTCTCCATCTTCAGATTGAAGTCGTACACTTGATGTCATGAAACTTCATGAGTACTTTATTCCAAAAACAAATCATCATGGTCATTTCCAAAGACTGGAGCTTCTCTATCAGTTGTTTGGCTTCAAGTCGTACGTCTTTTTTTATTTTCTTTCGTTTGAAGTGATGTCTTGTAACGCTGTGCGATTATTTGTTTATATGACTTGTGCATGGCTTTTACTGGCATCTGCTCTTGCACTCCAGCGAGTTTTCGAAAGGGTCTTGACTGTCAAACATTCTTTGTCATATATTGCGACAAGAGAATTTCCCATCTGTGTGTAAGATGAATGGAAAAAGTTGTACATTTGCTGTGCCAGGGCAAAATATTCAACAGAACTACTATTACTTTCTGCAGCGGTCGAACCTACTAGCTGTAACGAGATGAGCTGCGCAAGGAACGTAGTGAGCAAGAGGATTTTGCTCTTTGATTCGATTTTGAAGCCCCCTTGTAACACCCAGACATGTTACTTGCATTGTCGTAACTCTGACCTCTACAGTCACTGATATTTAAGTTCAAACTTTAAAGAGTATTTATCACAGCCTTCTCCATATCTTCCCCTTTATGGCCACAATTTGGGATGAACGTTATGAACCGCTCATTAGGTGACCCGTCAGGTGCTACAAAACGAATGACAAAAGTCAATTGATCCACATTGGAATCATCTGGAGTAGAGTCGACAATAATCGAAAAATACTTAGAATTCTTGATATCTGACGCGATTTTGGATTTAACATTGTCAGCTAACAGAAGTAATAAACTCGTTAACGATCGTGGAAGATAAGTATGAGGGCACTCCTTTACCTTTATTTCCGAAACGAGCAACATGGTCAGCCATGAAAGGATCAAACTTGCACAAAAGCTCGATACAGCCAAGGAAATTACCATTACTGATGATTGACACCCAAAATTTCATTTTTCACCATAAAACGGAAGCCCTCGAGAAGTTAAATACTTAACTACTTCAACAACTCTTGACAATACATCTCTCCAATACTTCACTTCTACTTGATGCTGCTCAAGTAGTTTTGCATCAATTCTCTGAGGTGCATTCATCCGGGTCAAATATTTGTTCACACATTCTCTGTGCTCTAGACTATTATCATGTTCCTTGAATTTTGTGTAAAATTTTTCCAATCATTTAAAGCCGCATGTAGCTAAGGCAGTCGTCCCCCCATAGAGCTTACAAGGAGCACACAGTATACATAGCCAGTTGATTTGGAATAAACTAAATGAGTTCTTTTTACAATCTCTCCATTTACAAGTTTTTTGAAAAAACAAGCTTTGTTCAAATAACGGTTTTGGTCAGAATACTGCCGCTTTGATTGGGAAAAATCCCCACTGTCATTTTGATTGATGCTGTGCACTGCAAAGTATTCACGCAATTGCCTCATTTACCAGCCATAAAGCGGGATCATCAAGATTTTTTGAATCGGTTACCTCTTTATTTGCTGGTACACAATCTTGCAACTGATGTCCCAAATCTGCTATTTGCTCGGTTGATGGTGGTGAAGGGACGTGTACAGGTGCAATTTCCGTTGTGGTGTCTGAGACATCGGTAGCAGTGGCACTGGCGGGCTGCTGAATCACTTCCACTTCCACTATAACACCGCTGTCCTCACTCACAACGTTTCGTTCAGTTCCCGTGACGACCGGCAATGTCTCAGCAGAACAACTGGGAGTTTCGGGTTTATTGAGACCCGAAATGATCGTCTAGTCTATGAATTTTATTTAGAAGAGCACTTTCCCGTTCGTTTACGCTCCCGGGCCCGTTTACGGTATTCGGAACCACTTGGTTTTTTACTCATAATGTAAGCCTACATATGTAAAACAAGCAAACCACTTGCTTCTTCTAATATTTCAGTATCAAACACTCTACTCGACTTACGAATAAATGTCAGTGTTTATAATAACGAGCAATGACACCAATTAAATCACAACGAAAGTCCAAATAATTCATAGGCCATAGGCCTAAAACAAACAGTGCAGACGAGGAGACGACTGACTGCAGCTGCAGCTACACTCTGTCTCTATCTGTCAGAGAGCGTCAGTGTTGCAAACGGCGAAGGGCGGCGGCCGGCGGCGCCCCTCGCGCGAAGCAAAAAATTTCCCTTTTTAGTTTCCCTACCGTTACGATAATTACTATGCGTTGTCACTAATCGCTATTAATTAATTTCTTTTTCTACTTAATAGTTATTTTTAAGTAAATGGAGTAAATCTAAGGTCTAGGGTGGATGTGTAAATAATGTACAAAAATGTATAGTGAAGTTTTAGACCATACCATACCATTTTATTTACTACATATAAAAAGCACTTCATCTTGAACTCCGAAGCGCCCCCCTAAAATCGTCACCGGTCTCGCGCGCCCTAGGCTGCAGCCTACTTAGCCTACTGGTTAATCGGGCCCTGTAAACAATTAAATACCTTTGCATGAAAACTTATTGTTGATTGATTTTTACTGTAGGCTGTGGTACTTTAAAATCTCTGCTGCAATAAAATAAAACTTTAAAAACCTTTGCATGAGAACTTATTGTTGATTTACTTGACTAAAGACCTGCTGATAACCACCACCTGCTGACCCGGGCTCTAATTATCTCCACTGCAATGTCATAAACCGTTTAAAAGCATATTCTTGAGATCTTATTATTGATTTAGTTTACTGTGGATTGTGGTACTTTAAAACTAATCACGGAGACGTTTAAACACACAATAAAAAATAAAAACATCAAACTAGCTAATTCGTTTCTCTTACGACGCCACATAATATAAAGTAAAATTGCAAGTGTATAACTTATATCATTAGTTAACTTGTATTACTAGTCCAAACATTTAAATGATTGTACTCAATGTTTTTACAAGTTTATTCTGCGTTTTTCTCGTTGCTACCATGGTTGTCCACAAAACAAATGTGTTTATACATATGTAGCTTTATGTAAAAATAGTAAGTCCAAGAGCAAGGTTTGTTCCCGATTTATCATGTAGGCAGGCAAACAGACAGTTAAGTAATTGTACCAGCTCGTAGAGTGATAGGCTTTGCTTTTGCTCAGCTCACAATTTTAAAAGATCTAAATATTGTCAATTTATTTATGTTTCCAACAAAGTTGGAGCTGTGAAGTATTCTGTTCCCAATCGACATATTAAAGAAGAAATTTTTCGAAATGAACATTTGTAACATAAAACTAACCTATCTTAATCGTGTAATACAATCAAGTATCTGGGGCATAATGCACAAATTTTCTGGAAAGTTCATGCAAAGAAACAGAATAATTATATAAACAAAGATGTGCGATGATCAAACCTTGGTTGATGATGAAGGCACACGCGTCAGGCCCCAAGGTGGTCGTACAGCCGGCACGATGACCATGGAGTAACAGTACGCTCCCCTGCTCTACCAACACCCACTCTGGACAGTTCTGGCTGTAGATGCCGATGTAGGTGGAAGGGGACGGAGCCAATCCTAGGGACACCAGTCCCGACCCTAGGTTCCGTGCCCGCAGGAGGGTCTCGTTGTAGTGGAGCCACTGGTAGGGTCTGTTGGGTCCATCGTGCCATCCCAAGCATTTGCCATTATCTGGACCGAACAATTATTAATGTCACCTGAGAAATGGAGTGTTGAAATGCCTATTACAAAGAGACAGTTAGTGAAAAGGTCAAATTAAAAATGGTAGTAACTACTGGTATTAGAGTATGGTCAGGATCTGAAGGTATATTGACAAGCTGCAGTTCAAGAGAGAGCAGTGGCGTAGCTACCTTGGGTGGCCCCCGGTGAGGAAGTTGGTTGTGTCACCCCATCGAAACAGTAAATTGATTGTTGATTTCCAAGCAGTAAATTTTGTATGATAAAGGTCATGGATATAATATATTTTTTTCCTTTATAATCACTTTAGAATCCTTGAAAAAGAAATTTTTGTGCTAGCGATTTAATTGTTTTTTTTGTTGTTTGTACATTGTTCTTAAAGTTGAGAGGCCGGGTGGGTGTCATCACCCAAGAAAAGGTGACACCCGGTGAGGCCCGCCTCGCCGCCCCCCTTTGCTACGCTACTGGGAGAGTGCATCACAAGAAAGTTACCAGTTACAAAAAAAACAAAAAAAAAAAAAAACAAAAAAACAAATTATAGTTCAAAATAAAGGAAATCCAGCTCTGTTAGCTGTTGGAATTTGCTGAATTTTAAGTAATTTTTTTCTTGTTATTTATATTTATAATTATTTATTTATATATTTCTTAATTCGTATATTTAAATTTCATATTAGCTGGTAATTGTTATTATATATTGTATTTAATTTTCATATTGAAATAAAATAAATTGGTAATTATTAGCTGGTTCTTAGTTGTTTCTATGCTTTTTTTTTGTAATTACTTGTTATAATTCTGTGAAGATAAATTTAAGAAAATTTGTAAATTGTGTTAGTTGTAGAGAAGAATAGTTTGCATAGCATACATCACATGCCCAATTGATTATTCCATAAACTATGTTTTTATAACAATTATTCCGACGCGAGTTCAACAGAGCTCATATAATATGCATTTCCTTCTGTATTTCAAAAAAAATAAATGTTTTTGAACATGAACTTGAAACTGGAAAGGAAAACACAGGACTCTGTTTAAGCAGTTACGGTTATTATTTGTATTGTTTAAAACAATTCTTAAGGAATTCCAGAACGCAGTTCATGTATACAATTATGGCGCTTTCAGTGGAAATTGTAGTCTAATCTGAAAAATTCACAAAGCCTTACGTAAATATTCTGGTAGTATGAGATTGGGAGTGGCAATATTTTTATGAGTATAACATCAATTCTATTTGTTAACTTTATGGAAGAAACAATCTTTTAGCAAAAAAACGCAGTGACTTGATGTAAATATAATAGTATCATCAGTGGGAATATTTCAGTGTGATTCATGTCATCGTTTTTCTTTGCCTAAGCTGATTTAGTAGAAGTACAGTGAAAGAAGTACGAGTTATATATTATCTTCCAGTACACCCAATACCATAGGTTATGTGATGGCAATTACACATATCTATTAATAGATTTGTTACCGGCTTTGACTTCTAAATATTTAATTTAATTGCCGTCTGTTTATACGAATATTTTTTGCAATAAAAATATAGCATAATCCAACAGTACTTACTTTTAAGTATTGATTTTTGTTAAAGGATTATAGTGAAAGAAGAAACGGTAGGAATAACAAGTTACAATGTTTTACTGTGCTATAAGATATAATTTGGACTTAATTCGCAATAAATACCTCTAGATACACATTTAGATTAAAATTCGACCTTTATACAAGGTGTTTGAAAAGTATGGGTACGGCTTAATACCATTAGACGACGAATTCATTTTAGTTTTATTTATTGTGTTATAAATTTATGACATAACTTGCTAATTAAAAAAAGTCAGTGAAAACACATCGGTTAGTAGAGTGAAACGCCGCTTACCGCATCAGAATACGACGATCCAGTCAGAAATGGCAGCGCATAATGTACTTCACAATGTGTACCTAAAACAACCCGCCATTTCTGATTGGATAAACCTTTTGAGATGCGGTTTGCGGCATTCAACTCTGCTAAGTGAGCTCTTTCGAATGAGGTATCACTCGACCCATGCTTTCATTTAAGATTTTCATGTTTTCCTCTGTGGGCCGTCCCCCCATGGTTGGCATGTCATGGTAATAGCAAGAAAAAATAGTTTACATAGCCATATGACACTGTGCAAAGTTTTATAGATGTTATCTCCTATGGTTTTTAAAATATTAAGCCGTACCCATACTTTTCAAACACCCAGTATATTTTTACAATTACTTCTTTGTAAATACTGAAAAGAGAAAGAAGATTACTTGTGATTTGAAGGATGAAAGGTTAAGAGTATGTTACACCGCGTGTCGCTTAACAAACTCGTCCATACCTTATGTCCTTCTGAAAATACTCTGCAGGTAGATAGACAGATTGACAATCTTTAAAAAAAAACGTTACATCCTTCCAGAAGAGAAAGGAAACATTATGTCAGCCTATAGAGTGATAGGCTTCAATGATGATCAACAAAATTCCATGGTTGGACATATGAATGCATGTAGAACTCATTTTTGTCTATGTAAAGGTGAAGTTTCATGCAAAATTTAAAGTCTAGAGGTGTAATCTTCCTTAAAATATCTTACCACATGATACATTCAAAGTTTTGACCATTAAGTTTGATTTCATAGCAGTGTTTACATAATAACAGTCTACGCACTAATCCAACAGAAGATGGTGTTGTATTTGTTGGGGTAGTTAGGGTATATATATAGCAATGTTTTATTTTCTCAAATATACTATGTACAGTTACTTTAAAAACAATGATTTCTTAGAAACCAGGTCTGATCTATAGAATAAAATTATATATATATAATATATATATATATATATATATATATATATATATATATATATATATACAGGGTGATTCATGAAGTTCTCTCCCCCCACTCTTCTACAGCACATTGTACTAGTAAAAATAATGAAAAAATGTTATATAAACATAGGCCCCGAAAACGCTTCGTTAGCGAGTTACAGCTAGCGAAAGATTTCGCCTGAATTCCTGGTAAAGAGTAAAATAAAAGCCATACTGAAATTTTGGAAAGGTTAATTACGTAAGAAATATCGTGGATTCTTATGTGTTTTTACCTGATAAAGCTAATAAAATAGGTTTCAGAACTGTACCTGTAGTAGTTTTTTAAGGGATTCAGGGTTAAATGCAAAAAATTGGGGCACGAAACAATGTTTTTTTTTTAAGTTTGATGTACAATAACTTTGTTAAATTGGTAATAAATACATAAAATCAACAAACATTAATTGTAGAGAATTTAATTCTGAGAAAATTGATATAATCAAAGTCTAAAATAAAACAGAAATAAGTACCAAAAAATCGATTTTATTCAGTATAATACATTACTAGTTTTAAGCAAAATTAATCAGGTTGGGCCAACCGTACGCACCTTTTTATAATAGATGTTCGAAACGAGGCCATCATTATCAATACATTTTGCAGCACGTTTGTGTATTGCTTTTGTTGCGTTTCTTAATTTTTCAGGACTTCCCTGTATCTGCACAGCCAAATCCATAATACGGGCAATTAATTCATCACGAGAATTCACTTTTGTCTTGTATACAATGTCTTTCATCCATCCCCAGATGCAATAATCCAATGGAGATAGATCTGGTGATCTTGGTGGCCAAGGGTGAGGCCCTCCACGACCAATCCAGTGTCCAGGAAATTGATGATTTAAGTAAGCAGAAACGGCACGTGAAAAGTGGGGAGGTGCTCCGTCATGCTGGAAGTACAAATTTTGTCTGAGATGTAAAGGAACATTCTCTAACAGCTGCGGCAACTCTTCTTGAAGGAAATGCAAATAGAACTCAGCATTTAGGCGTCCAGGTAATATGAAAGGTCCAATCAGGCCGATTGTACAAAAGGCCACACCAGATATTGACGCTAAATCGGTGTTGAAAGTTCTGTTCCACTACCTCATGTGGATTTTCTTCTGCCCATGAGTGTTCATTGTGCAAGTTATTGACACCATCCCGAGTGAATTGTGCCTCATCCGTAAACAAAATAACGCTTGTAGAGTTGATTATTAATATTCAAAAAGTTGCAAAACTCCAAGCGAAGCGGACCATCCCCTAGCTGTAGATGTTGAACCTTTTGTTTATGAAACGGATAAAATTTGTTTCGATTAAGTGACCTCCACACCGTTGACTGCGAAACTCCTATCCCCCTAGAAATACGTCGTGTACTTACACCTGGATTGCGATGAACAGCATTAATAACAATATCATCATCAAGTTGGACAGCTCGTTCATAATTGGTTCTAGTACTTGGTAGTGATCCTGTTTTCCCGAAGAGTACGAAAAGTTCCTGAAATTGTTTTGTAATCTGGAATCCTCCTATTAGGGTAACGTAGTTCATATTCTTCTACAGCAGCTCTAGCATTACCATTACAGTAACCCAAAATAAAAACCATATCAGCGTATTCCTCTGATGTAAATAAGTAAGGCATTTTTTTCGCTGAATAAACAATCGAATTATAACTCACAGAAAAATTGCATTTAATAACACGATTCACAGAACCCGATCTCCTGCTGTAGCTTGCAAACACCACTAATACACAGTTCTAACGTAACAGTACAGAATACCATTGTTGATCAGCTGTTATTCGTGCGTTACCAACTTAGAAATTAATAAAACAAAAAACTGCATTTTGATGATTAGTAAACAATAATGGGAAAAATGTTTGCTTCATTTATTTTCGAACATTTGATGTAAATTTTTATTTTTAAAAAAATACAACGTAACAAAACATGATATTTTTATTTACAAACAAATTTATTTAACAGTTAATCTTGTTTTCTCAATTTATCTCATCATTAAGGAACAAACATTTTGTTTTTTTTTTTATTTTAACTAAATACCGTACGGTATTTCTTTACAGCTAGTAATGTATTATACTGAATAAAATCGATTTTTTGGTACTTATTTCTGTTTTATTTTAGATTTTGATTATATCAATTTTCTCAGAATTAAATTCTCTACAATTAATGTTTGTTGATTTTATGTATTTATTACCAATTTAACAAAGTTATTGTACATCAAACTTAAAAAAACATTGTTTCGTGCCCCAATTTTTTGCATTTAAACCCTGAATCCCTCAAAAACTACTACAGGTTACAGTTCTGAAACCTATTTTATTAGCTTTATCAGGTAAAAATACATAAGAATCCACGATATTTCTTACTAAATTAACCTTTCCAAAATTTTCAGTATGGCTTTATTTTACTCTTTACCCAGGAATTCAGGCGAAAATCTTTCGCTAGCTGTAACTCGCTAACGAAGCGTTTTCGGACCTATGTTTATATAACATTTTTTCATTATTTTTACTAGTACAATGTGCCTGTAGAAGTGGGGGGAGAACTTCATGAATCACCCTGTATATATATATATATATATATATATATATATATATATACTTACATATAAAACATAAATCATAATCTAACAGTTGTTGACAAGAAAGTATATATAAAAAAATTCATCACTTATTCTACAATTAAATATAAATATATACGGTATATAATTTGAGAAAATTTATGCCTCCAAGGCTAAGCCTGTTTAGAGGTTCCATCATTAGTAATAAAATGTTTAATATGCGATCAGACAAAATTTATACTTTTTTATAAAGCGGTCTAAAACTATAAATACATCTATGCAATTTCTTAACTAAATTGTTTTATAATTTAAAACAAAATAATAATAATAATAAAATAAATGTTCTTCCCTTTAATACTGTTCTAGTTCGCTTTACCTTTAAAAATAACTTTATATGTTTTAATGTTAAATGTTAAAATATCATATGTACTAAGTTTTTTACAAATGCATTTTATGTTATTTTCTCGTTACCACCATGGTTAGCCATAAAACCAATGTAAAAATATTCGCTCAAACCAAATCCCACGTAGAGCATCTTCGAACTCATCTTTCTCATATGAAAATGAAGCTTCCCGTATAATCTCTATAGGTCAGTTCATTTTCGAGATATCATGCTGAGAGACAGACATACACGAAATATTTCCAGCTCCTCGAGTGATATACTTCGATGCCAGTCAGCTAATTACGAGTTGTATCCACACTCGTACGAGTATATCCAAAAACCGGTTGACGCGTGGTCTGAGATGTTGGACTTTTGATCTACCTTCCAATTAAGGGGACACGCCACTATCTATAAACGTTTTCATTTTACAGTAATTTTTGTTTTTATTTTTATTCTATTTATTACTCTTCACTAAATTAAGAGATTTACAACAAACATAGATTGCCTAAATATAAAGTGACATGTTTTATGAGTTTTTAAAAATGTTAACAATTTTTAGTACACACCATTTTTTTAAATAAATTTTTTTTTATTGAACCAAATGATAAAAACGATTTTTTAAACTGTTTATAGGCAAAACAAGGAAACTTTGGGTGTATAGTTGTGATGATAGCTCAATAAACAAACATTTAGGTAGTTTTTATTCTATAATATGAAAAATTGATTGAAAAATATAAAAGATTTTTAACTAAAAAACTGAAATTTAATAGTAAATGTTGTTTTATTACATTGGCTATACACACAAACCTTCAATATTGTATTTTAATGAGGTCTTGTGAAGATTTGAAGACAATAAGTAGCCTACTTACAAACTTATTCAAACTAACGATTGACCAATGTCCTGGAAAAAAAGCATTTATTTAAAGTTTATGTAAGAGTGTGAATACTTCAAAAATCCCCCATACCGTAAGTCCCCTCTTTTTGTTATCTCTGCTTCTCCCTCAGAAGAGAACTTTTCAGTAATTTTGTATAATTATTGTATTTTTCTGTTTTCCTCGCTTTACGCAATTTCAGACGATGCGTGTTTGTAAACAATTTCATTTATTGCTGTTTTCATTTAGTGTTTTTGTTTGTTTGTTTTTTAGCTATTTTCTTCGACGGGGCAATTTTGATGTCGAGGATTTTTTACTGTCGAACGACATTGGTCAAAAGTGGCAAAATAGCTGTCCTTAATTGCTTTGGGGTTATTTAGATTTGTAATCACAGCATTTATATAATATTTGGGTCAACTTATAAACACCATTTAGGTTGCCATAGCCCTTACCATCAATTATTGGTTCCAAAAACTCAAAACCCAATTTTCCATAGTTTTTACCAATTTATGATCTACAAATATTTTTTAAAATTTCAATTTGTTAAAAAAATGAATAAATTAACCAACAATAGAATGAAATAAATTAAACTATTAAATAGCATCAGTAATTATTGAAATAATGAAAATATCCAAAAAATGTCTCTAAATATAAAAAACGTATTGCTTTATATAATACAAAATAAAAACATGAAATAACTGTCCAAATGGCCTTTAACATTTTACACACAAGTTCAGAATTAAATGCCCTTAAAATTGTAATTTGTGGAAAATGTAAAAAAGCTAAAACCTGAGTATAGATAGTGGCGTAACCCTTAAAGTTCTGTTTCCAACTAACCAGATACTCAATCCGATCATCTGGGGTCATTCCAAGGGTGTGCAAGAAAAAATATTTTCTGCCCCGTCCCAGTTTAGGCTTAGGTAAAGACCGGTCCACTTTAGGCATCCATAACGTGTCCTAGGAATCCCAATTTCTACTACCGATCACATTCACATAACGCTCGTCCTGTTAAACAACGCCAGCCCAAAAAAGTCTGTCTTAATATCCTCCTTATGATTTACACCACACAGATCTGCTGGCTGGATTCTTGAATTTCTCAGAGGTGCGCGCGTCCATCACTAATTTGACAGTGACATACTTCTCTCACAATAAATTACTAAAATCCAAATTTATCGGGCACACACATGCTATAAACAAACCTTAAACAGTTCCACAACTCACAATAAAATATCTGAATTTACAGATATTAAAGCATATCACAAGAAGAAACAATTAAATCATCTTTTAATTGCACACTTAAAAAGTTATTACCAAACACATGTGGGGAAATGTAAGATGATGACAAAACGCCGTGAATAACTGCAATGTAAACAAACAGCAATCGAAAATAAGACTAGACAAGCAGACCAGTTATTCAGGACGGGATGTCAACTCGGACGCGACCTACTTGATCCGTCATAAGTGGGACAGATGGGGCAGTTTACTGCTTTCTTGATTGTGTTGATTGTTAGTTCAGCACAATACCATAACCATTGAGTGTTTGCTGGACGTGATTGTTGTGTTGGCTAACTTGACAACTGAAGAGTCTAACAAAATATACTAGCAGAATTTTGAGTGACTGATGTACATTTATGAATCCTCTCTTACATATTAAAATGTCAATGTTTTCTATTTATCTTTTCAATTTATGGCTTCTTATCCGTACAATATACGTATTATTATTATTCTCATATATTTATTGAACCATTACATAATTTTTTATTTTCATATTCCTTTTAGTCACAATAAAAGAAATAAACATGGGCGTTTCGAGATCTCCAATCTGAGCCGGTTATTATTTAGGTGATTACGATACGATTAAAAGACTGGTAAACAAGCTTTAAATTTGTAACTTCTTATTAAAGTTATTACCACAACATACACTGTTTGAATGAATGCTTCAAAACACTTTGACCTTATTATGGGCTATATTTATCGTTTATAGGCCTATATATATTTAAATTTTGGGGTTTAATTACATTAATACATATATTGAATGTATTGTCTACTGTCATATTAATTCAATTAATTTATATATATATATATATATATATATATATATATATATATATATATATATATATATAATTAATTAATAAGTATTATGTTGTATTGTGTATCCCATTTAAATGGATTTACCGTTGGAATAAAAAGTAAGAAAACTAAAAACAAATAAATAATAAGGCTGTACATCTGTGTAAAACATAAACGATAAACCAATGTTTCGCTGCGTTTTTGACTTGTTTTAATAAGGTTTGCGTTTTGAATTTATTCCATTCGATCATTTAGTAAAATTATACAGTGCACACTATTTGTACACTTTGTACGGGTATATTTATCTGTTTAAATACATTCTTGAATGAAACTTATCCAATTATAATGAACTAATATAACTAATCAGTGACACTAAATTTCATGATTGCAATCTGATCTCTTTCTCATGAGGATAACTAAACTAACACATAACTAAAATCTAGGTTAAATAACAAAGTGTTGTGATAACCTTAGGAACCACAAAACACTTGTGTTTATAGAGCGCTGGTCACAGTGGGTCTGCACTCAACAACCAACTACTGACAACAGGCCTGTGTCCTATAGGAAATGATGATCGTCACGGCAGAAACAAGATGGCCGCAGATCAAGAAACAGGGCTGAGTCCTGTTTTATTCGCTCATTATAGATCGACTTATCAAACTCTGTGTGTATTGGTTCATTCGAAATCTTTGTTCTGTTCTCCTCTGATTCTTTATGTTTCCTTCATTGTTTATTTTTTACAATAGGCGACCCAAAGTGGTCTAATTTCATTTGATGGTTAACTAGGCGGTTAATCCGCTAATTTAATGTATGAAGTCTCGATTAATTTCCTTTTAAAACAAATAAGATTACCTATTTATTATGCTAGCTTCAATCCCAATTCATAAGATGTATTCGTATATTTTTGATATATTATTTTCAAGGGTATTTTTCAAACTGACAAGTTGGAACTACGCCACACCGCGTGTAGCGTAACAGGCACAGCTGGTTTCGTGCTAAAGCTAAAGTTTACAGATAAATTATTTCTCGTGATATCCTGCTGATAAACTTCGCTAAGTTCAGCCAAGTACCAAGGGAAGACAAGCACTATTATCAAACTCTATCTCATCTATGTAGAAATGAAGTTTCGTGCACATTTAGTCTACAACTTAATTCGTTCGCAAGATATCCTGGGACTATTGAAACACTCCGCTAACGCTCAGCCAATATAATTCGAGAACCATTCTTTTTTAATGACGAATCATCCAGATTTGACAAACATTTATTGGTGGATGCAAATAAAAAGTGAAGAATGCACCTGCATAACGAAATATATAAGTACACAATAAAGACCAAAGTTAATTGAACACTATTAAAAGTACCAATAAATAATGTACTCTGTAGGATTACATTAATTTAACAAAAAAATTATAATCAGTAAAATAAAATAAAAAGTATTTTGAACACGACTACCACAAACAGTAATAATAAAAGAAAGACGACTGGTATTCGTAATTTTTCTCTCAAAATCATGTAATTAAATATAGCAGGATTAAATATAATATATCTGTCACAGTTGTCAGTTACGGATACAACAACAAAAACAAAAACAAAATGTTTCCTGACTTATGTTTTAGTTCTGAATAACTGATGAAGAGAACTATTTCACGAAAGGTTGTGTTTCAGATGTAAACAACAAATAACGATAGTCCGCAATCCTTTATTCTTTCAAAAAATTCGTCGCTATTAATTATCTTAAAGTAATGAATAGTCAAAGTTTTAAAATTTAACGGTAATTTATCAATATTTTAGTAGGTGGAATATTTTTTAAATGCAGCAATATTCTATCACATGTCTGACCCTTTTGGGTAATATTCCCGATTAATGGGAAGATAACAATTTCAAAAAAATGGGTTTATTTCACTACTTTTTCCACTGTTTTAAAGCTATTTAAGACCGTCATTAAAATGCCATTTGAACTAAAATGAATACGGTAAATATAGGACTGGATATTAAAAACTTACAAAAAATAAAACGATAGGAAACAACAGTGTTATTAAATCTAAAAAAATGTAATAGGGTCACCACTTATTAGAAAACACATTAGTTTATGTCACATACAACAAGGAGACATGGGAATTTGTTTACAGAGCATTGCACAACCAGGTGTACAGTAATAGATGGACTCACTTGATTCTTTGGCTCCCTTCCTGAACGTGTCGTAGAGGGTCCGTGCGTCCGGCGATAGGTAAGAGACAAACTTGCCGTCCTTGGACTCTTTGTAGAACTTGGACACCCTCACGATCTCAGGGCCCTGCAAGAAAATCCGTTATCTTATCAGAAATCCGTAGGATTTTGTTGTAAGATACAGGGAAAATGATAAGGTCAAACAGGATTATAGGAATAGTATTTGGAATTAAGTATAAGTTAGATTGGACGAATAAATAGCAAATTAAGGATAAGCAAAATAAACCGATACAAAGGATTGTCGAAGGACCTAACATACCAATAACGAGCAAATTTGCCGCTCTTTGACCTTTTGACCCCAAAATCAAAAGGGATCCTCCTTGGATCAAGACGAAGCTATGACCAATTTTGAAATGCGTGAACCTTTCCATTAAGAATTTATCACACGAGACCACAAATACGATTTTAAGAATGGCCTGTCGGATGTCGGGTCCATAATAAAAGATGGATTTATTGCTTTATAGTAAAGAAAAATATTTTTTACTGTTGTTTATGTACTCAAACGGCCTAGTATGTAATAGAAAGCCATAAGATTGAGCTCAAAGACAATCCAAATCCCAACCCAGACGTTTTAACTGAGGTTATTAGCTGTCTAGTTACTAATTCGCTTTCAGCCGACAGAATTCGCCAGTGTTCAATTGATATCATTGTCGGATTGTGCTATAAACAATTGTTTCTAAAATGTATTACTGTACAACATTATGAGCAGATTGGCCTGAGGAAACGATTACCATCACGGACAAGATATCACTGTAAAGTCTCGCCGTAACAAATTGCTTACAGCGCGATCTGTCGGTCAGGATTATTACTACCACTGGCTGAACCTAGCGCAACACTACCGACATCTATCGATTCTCGATAATAACCCCAGTGAGATGTCTGGTCACAGACTTTTGTAACAACAGAATTCTAACTGGAACACAGCTCACAGCGCGATCCTACGGCCAGATATAAAACTACCATTTACTGAATATAGTGCAACACTAACGAAACTCTGGTGGGCCTAGTACCGATCTCCGATATGCTTCTCTCTTTAATTGTCATTTATTTATTTTCATTTTAAAGAAACACTGTTCTACATCAGTCTTTATTATGTTAATTTGGTACATTATACGACAGTAATATCCGAGTAATTACGAAAAATTGAAACATTCCATTAAAGAAAGGAAAATTACAATACGAGTAGTGGAATTTGAAATACCTTAGGTTTCAGAGAGTTCTTCAAAATGCTGCAAAACATTTGTCTACATGAAAAACAAAACCTTGAAGTGTTACTTTACTAATTTTCCATAGAGAAAAATATTTTAAAACAAATGTAAGCCAGGAGCATGCATGCGTAGAAACAATGCCTTATATTTAGTGTGACAAGGTTAAACAGAACACAGAAATGAATAGAACAACAGGTGATGGGAGAGAAGTTTAAAATTAGACAATATAATGGTGGTCAGGCGTGTACACGACGCCGCTAATAACTCGCGCTACACTAATAATACATCAGTTCTCACTAATACTCGCGCTACACTAATAATACATCAGTTCTCGCTAATTCGCTTCATTTCCTTGAGTCTTACATCATGCTAGTTACTTTCTTATAACAATTACTTATCAGAGGTAATATCACGGTTATTTACATAGATCACGAGATTATCACAAACACGTACGTATATAACGGTTTCAAAACTCTCTGAGCCGATGTCTGACATTGATATTAAAAACCGGCTGAATACTTGGACAATCTCCCGAGTACAGAGACTGGCTCCAACCCATGGCCGTCGCCGAGCCGTAATCTCCAGAGTCGGGGGTGCCAGAAGATTTACGATCAAACGTGGATACATTCTTTTTGCAAGCTCTCTCTCGCCTCGACACCCTAGCAAGTCCCCTAATTATCAACGGCTCTAAATTAAAATAAAAAATAATCAAATAAAATTTATTTTTGGATTTTCACGCAAACATAGAACACTTGATATACATGAAAATTAGTCCCATAAGGGCCACAGAGGCTTGTGCGTGGTGACGAGTCTGTTTCTTAAAAACAATATTAAAAACAAATAATAAAAAAATAATTAAATAAAACAAAAAATATATTAAAAAATAAAATAAAAATAATATATTTAAAAAATGAAATAAATATAATTTATTTAAAAAATAAAAATAATTATATTTAAAAAATAAAATAAAAATAATATATTTAAAAAATAATATTTATTTATAATAATATTTAGTATAAAATCATATATTTTATTTTGCATTATTAATTTTTTATAATGAAATTGTTTATAATTCTTCACCCATCTGACACTGTCACAGACTTGACTCCTGGAATCTTTTGTATCTCTGATGTCGAACTGATGCAAAGAGTTTAGTGTGGAACGTCCTCTATTTTGATTGTCCTAATATGGACGTGGACCCCAGGTTCCAAGAGCCCAGTCTGAGCAGATATCAGATTTCAGACGCTGCACCGAGTGTAAAGTGAAATAGAGCTGAACTCAGAGTTCGCATTATAAACCCTTCCCAACATAGCTACGTTACGAAAAGTGTAACTCTAAATGATTAGTATTAAATTCAGCCGTAAGCTCCAAGCATAAAAACCATGCACGAATGCTCATTTCAACAACGTTAGGCAAATTTGTACTGAATTTGTAAAAAAACACTAAACAATGTATTTCTCATTTGACATTTTTACTACCCAAACTCGAACGGTTCTAAATGACAGCACACTAATTCACGACATGCAATTACTTTACAGCGCAAACCAACGGAATCCTTTCTAGATGTACTACTGCAACGTAGTTATCCCTTAACTGCCAGCGTCGGCCGTTGTCATGGGTGATAAAGAAATGGATACGCTAGTATAATCGACGTGTTGTTTTATTAAACATCGTTCAGTGCCCAATAAAGGGATTAAAGATTAATTTTAACGGTTTAGGAATTGGTATTTGTAAAGTCAAAATACAATCTACATACCAGATGATATATATATATATTATATATATAATATATATATATATATATATATATATATATATCATATTTATTTATTTAAACACATATGTGACAAATACCGCCAAATAAAAAATAATTTAATCGTAAAAAGTAAGGGCTCTGTGGTTGTATAAAGTGTTGGCGCAGTCACACGGAAAAAAGTGAGAGATCCGGGCTGGAGGTTCCGGCAGAGCAAGTACTTTTTGTGATTTAATTACGTAATAACTGAAAAAATGAATAAATTAGGCTATTGCCATTTATACAAATGTTTTATATACAGCATTATTATATCAAATGTGTTGTGTGTGTGTGTGGTGGTTGCGTGCGCGCGCGCGCGTGTGTAAAAAATTCATGTCAGCGGTCATCATAAATTTTGTTTCTGTAAACCGAGGCTCCTGTAAAACTAGTATTGGCTTATACTCTAAAAAAAGAAAATGCTAGCCCTACTCTTTTCTCTCTCTCTTTTAAACGTTGATAAAATGAATTTCGGATATTGAAGATCACCGTAGTATCACAGCTGTGAGAAGTTAAAAGGCCAGCCAGACAATTATCGTCATCGGAACATGTCAAAAAGACCTTAAAGTGAATAAAGAAGAACATTTATTCACTAATGGTCAAAACCAGCGACGCCCCCTTTCGTTTCACCCAGTTAAAGTTTCAAGAATTGAACCCAATATCGAGTTTTCTAAATAAAAAATAAACTAGGTTTTTGAAGGAAATTTACTTCCCTGTAACATTTATATTTCCCACTTAAGTGTGAGAGTAAAACTTGTTTAAAGGTAAAACAACCCCTTTAATGGAAACATACATAGTATGGAAAACCTATTGCTGAAAACATAGTTTAAAATATCTGAACATTAGTCAACAATAGGTTTACGTTATAGTAAGTAGTACTAAGTAGTAGGTGGAAATAGGAATAGTTTAGATTATATGAAACACTTCCTTAACAGGAATGGCGAGTGCGCATAGTTACAAGCCATCTGTGGTTATTGTTCGCGCATTTCACGTACTATTTCAGAAGCGTCCGATGTAGTAAACACTATTCGGCGAGTTTTCACCAAAAACGTTCAGCAAAAACATTTTGAGACTCAATGTAATTCTTTTTAGAAACAGTATTCTATTAGCATTATAAACCTGTTGAAGCTTAATTGCATTATAAAACAAGAATTAAGGGTGGAGAGTATAAAACAAATTTGGTGAGTAAAACGTTATTTCACATTTAAACATCTTTCATAACGTGGAGATGTAGGAAACACATTTACAGTAACACATCAATGAATATTATCCACCAACACATCTCAATGACACAAAGATACCAAGGGGGTGGTATAGTAGTATTCAAAAATGTATATATGTTGCCTAAATTATTCTTCATTCCATGGTTAATACAGCGGATCATATGTACACAAAATAGAATATGTCAATAATACATAGAATGAATATATATAATTAAACAGTATTTCTACATATTGCAAGGAGGGAAACCGGTTATGTAATTTTTATATGATTCGATTGCATTGATATTTACCTTAAAGCTCTTTGATATCGAGAACAAGATTAAATATAAGTGTTCAATCATATATCAGAAATAATATAAAATAGCATATTGTGCATTCCCCAAAAAACAAAATACCTGAACTAGGACAACTGGTTTTCCCATGAAAATCACAGTTAATATATTTTCAATAAAACCTACATAGAGTGCAATGTAATGCAAAATAAACACATGATGGATTTTACCACCTATTACAGTATTACTTGCAATAAGCCAGGATTGCGTTTTTCTCTTGTATAGTTTATTGAAACACAGCACGTTACTGTTTGGCTATAATCACTGGCAGGTATATTATGGTTCAAATTGCCACTGTGTTTACAGTAGTCTAAGTGGTTAATTCCGTAGTATTAAATGTTACTGTTTATTTGTCAATGCCAATTTCACATGATTTCCAATAAATAAATAAATCCAATACACGCGTAATGTATTCAGCTGTTTCAACGGATACTTTTTCCCTCATTATTAAAAAACCCAGCCAGGGCCTTCTTGAAATTGGTATCGTTATCCGTCCATCTGTACGATGGGACTTAAAACTTGGTTTCGAGAGTTTTATCCTTTTCCTACGAATAGAACCCTAAATGCTTTAGGGATCACAAAGAGCAAAGGAACAGACCGTCCGCGGTATGTGAGTCCCTATCCGGCTGATCGTCTGTGTGATATCTCTTCGTAGAAAGTCCCTAGAGACATGAATCTTGGTAAAAGAATGTATCTCTCGGTCAAAGGAAGGAACCTAAATGCTTTAGGGATTAAAAGATCAAAGGACCAGACCGTCGGTCTGTGTGTCTATCCGGCTGCTTCGTCTGTGTGATATATCTTAGTAGAAAGTCCCTATAGACATGAATCTTGGTAAAGATGTTACCATCTCGGTCAAAGGAAGGAACCTAATGCTTTAGGGATATAAAAGATCAAAGGACAGACCGTCGTCCTGTGTGTCGATCCGGCTGGCTCGTGCTGTAGTGATATTTCCTTTAGTAGAAAGTCCCTAAGAGACATGCAATCTTGGTGAAGATGTTACTTTTGGGTCAAAAAGGGGGAAAAG
>NW_025784683.1:0-25632 GCF_021130785.1 Homalodisca vitripennis
AAAATTTACCAGACATCAAATTTTTAATTCGCTATAATTTTTAAAATTTTGCATTTAAAAATCATAGAAACCTACTACGCTACACGTAGGGACAGTGGTTCATGAAGCTTAACAATAATGGACTATAAAGAATATTAAAGATATCTAAAAATTTTAAAATTTATTTTTTTCTATAAAAATTCAATATTATAAACTAAAATATTTTACAAACGTCACACAACGAACAATTTTTCCCTATGTTATAATTTGCATTATTTGTTCTAGGTATTTGAGTATATTAATATGATAATGTGTTCTATATTTAATAAATTAGCTTTTGATGTCTTATAAGTTTTCATGATTATTATAACAGTCTTTTCTTTGCGTATTTAATACCTTGATAAAACGTAACGATTCCTCATAAATATTGGTGTATTTTTTAACCCTCATCAAAAACGTTGTTGCTTTTCCATTTGTGCTGGATATTGCGACGAATTTATAGCCTACGAATAGGGTTTTTTTAAAAAACACCTGATTTAGAAAATTGGGAAAACAACACAAAATCAAAAAGACCATATCTCTTGTTATTTAAATTGTACGGAGGCAATCTAAGGAATAGATATATAATCCTTTTTTTAGGAATATATGTTATTTAGAGATTTTATTTGTTCCGTTATGGAGCATAACTACGTTATTCTCCAAAGTCTTTGGTTCATACCCCAAAAGTTACATTGTTTCACGCATTTGATTCGAAATTCAGGAGATAGTTATTCTGTTGCAAAAAAAATATATAAAAAGACTAGAAACATGTCTACTGGAGACATCCCCACGTTTATGAATTTATAATCAGAAGGAAATAGGCAAGATTCATGAAACCCGAAACATTATTAAAAATAATAATGGTGCCATTAAGTTATTATCGATTTTATGATTCTTTCTATAAATTCTCCATACCAGGAAATTGTGATCCCGGTTATCCTGTATGACCGTCAATTTCCCGCCTCACTTACTTTCTTTCATTAAGTGGACATGGGAGATAATTGAAAACAGTTGTGATGAACCCAGGTAATAGCATATTTTGTATTAAGGATTAGGGGAAAAATATGATAAAGATTTTAAAAGAATTTCCCCATATATAAATATATAATGTTTTCTGACATTGTTTGCACAAATAATATAGACATTTGTAGTATTATGATTTTTAATATGTTTGCATCTTAATATCTTGTTCAATGATCATTCGATATCTTTCAACTATGATGTTACGTGTGAGATTGCAATAAAATTCTAAAAATAAAGATCGTGTCCGACGGACCAAATGAAACTATCAAAAAGAAATGCCTCCGGGCCCCTGCAAGGAAAAAAGTAATATTACAGAAGATAAAATATAATGAATCATCAATCAATCAAAAAAACGTTAAAACCGAGAGCTTAGGAACCTAGGGCAGGTTTTAAAAAAAACCAAACAGGTAGAAAGATGAGCCCAGCAAAAACACCGTCAACTTCAAACGGACACTTTTTCAAATGCAAAAATTATTAAAAGAAAGTACAAAATAAAAAATTCCTTGATGCATTTGAAACAAATTTTTATAAAATAACATACCCAAAATAATCTGGGTAAACAACGAACCTGGGCCTTTTCAAAATTTCAACCGTTTCTATATTTGATTTATTTAACTAAATTATAAACTTTATTTTTATATTATACAAATAACATACTGTGCTGTATAGAATATTACCTCTTTGTATTTTTAATGACATATGTTTTATTTAGTACAAATTTGTTTATGGTACTATTGTTATTATTACTTTTTTTTCAGTTGTGGTGAGTCCGGGAATATGTACTCATTGAGAATGAAAGGCCCTCACAAAAATAAAATCGGTATATTTATTGGAGAGGTTTGTTTAAATATTAATAGATAAATTTCCCTATAAGACAAGAAGCTTCAAGTATGTAATCAATCAATTATTTAATAAGTTATTAAATTTTTAAGAGAATTAAGGAGAACCACTCGGGGTCTTCAGCGTCTGACAATTTTAAAGGACGCAATTGTTTTGTTCTCCTCTTACTTTTTATTTTGTTTATAGTGTATAAACTACGTTTCTTGGTATCTTTAAGCTCATCCGATATATTGTTTTACATCTTTATACGCCATATAAATTCATACCATAGAAATTTGTATTGCATCTGTGTCTTGTAACACATTATCATAAAATGATGTAATTACCATTGCCACACTTAGAATATATATTTGCAAATATATGGTTACTTTCAGCTCGGCTTCAATTTTTGTTAATAGCGTCAAAAAACAGGAGTATGTTACTACGATTTACTTTAAATTCTCATTTACAATTATTACAACTTTAAGATTGTTCTAAAATCGTTTACTTTATATTAATAATATTGTGGAATGCAAATCTCGAACCCCAGCGAAGTACCATACTCCACGCTTTTTTTTCTCACAAACAGACATTTTCCCATGTCGGTATCCTTCTTGTGTAATCCTGTTAGCATTATATTTGTATATATGTAAATGAGATAACTGATAATATTATATGTGAGAGTGAATAATTTAAGTGTGCCAAAAAGAAGTACCTCCACTAAGAGAAGTTGTCCTTTCCGAGTACCGGAGAAATGGTGAACTAGGGAGGTTGAGATGGGATTAATTGAGCAGGGAAGTGCAGTGTGCCAATAACATACAGTTTAAATGAGAGGAGAGTTAGGTCACGTCGGAGCATGACAAAGAGAACGTTGTTATGAGCGATACAAACCACCTACAGCACCGAGCCGCCACGGGGTGGTTACATTGAACGTAATAATGATGCATTTTTATGTGGGACCATCTGATCTCTTTCGCTCGTTATTGATTAAAATTTTACAGTCAAACATACTGGCCTTCTTTTGAAAGCATACAAGCTTCAACGTTTTAAAAACACGAGTCACAATTAAAAAATGGTAAGAGCTAACCTAGAGATAACATTGATGGCGTTATTATAACAAGTTAAAGGGTCAGTTTTTAAAAAACATTTTCTGCTCCTAAAGACATGTTTTATTCTACATAAACAGTGATAGAAGACTCGTTATAAGGTTTATGTCACGCAAACAACAGAAAAAACAACAAGCGTTAATAGTCTGGAACTTCCATTTCAAAGCCAATCGTAAACCATTCATTAGTTGATGAAGCAACCGTTAAAAATTTTTTAAAAGACTTAGAATCATTTAGAAAAATTCATATTCAGAGATGTTAAAGTTAGTGAATAATAAATCTTGGCATTTGTTTTTTAATTCGGAAAATATCAACAAGAAAAACAGATTATACAGAAGCTTTTTTGTAAAAAGCGAAGAATAAAACGCTGATTTCAAATCAAATCTTATCAAAAAAGTTAAAAAAATCACAAGTAGTCATTGTTCGTGTTTTTTAAAAAAAAAAAATTAAAAAAACAAAAATTAGTAACAGATGACGAGAGCAAGATTTTCTTTCGAAAACCTAGGAACTACCAATGTAGTTTTTAAAACGATTTTTTGAAAGATCACACTTTTACAGTTTGCAAAAAAAATCTAATCGAGTTAAAGACGGACCTGATGTTAGAAAACATGACTTACCGTGGCATACAGCTCAGTCTTCAGGGAGAGCAGCCAAGGGCTTTGTGAAAAAGAACTTGTATGACTAATTTTCAAACAAGTAATGTGTTTGTATTAAGCAAGTAAAAAATTCAATTCAGAGTTTTACAGCTTTTTTGCTAGAGAAGTTGTAATTTAAATAATTTATATGGTTTTTAAGTTTATACTCCCCTAAATATTGATGATCTTATCTTCCTATTTTTCATGAAATGTCTAATTACTACTTAACAATGTATTTGTAAGTAGTAACTTACATTTATTTTGTAAGTAGTAACTTTACAATTATTTGTAAAGTAGTAACTTACAATTTATTTGTAACTTACAATACATACTACTATTATAATGCCAAGGGCAACGTTTACTTTAGTTTTAAGGGAAATTTATGATCATCATATTTTGTCTATATTCACTCGGAATTATATGGATTATAGGTATTCTATAGATCTTCCTGTGTTTTCACACCATTTCCTGGTAACTTCCGGATTGTCTGTAATGAAAATTTTAACCATCTATAGGTTAAAAAATCATTAGTTCTTCATACCATAACGTATTAATAGTAATTAAAAATAAATAATTAGGGAAAATAGTCATCCCCTTAGGTTTTCTTACATGATAGGCTTCACTTAAAGCTCCGCCAATAAAAGGTTTGTGTGAGGGTAATTCTGCAGTGTATGAATTTAGCACAATTTTAAAAATTTTGGGATGTAAACTACCAATTTTTATATTTTACAATTTTCGATACCTCATAATTTTCTTTAAGAATATATTTCTTTATCTATTTTCAAGGAAAAGGTGATTGAATGTCATTTTAAAAATCTGTCAATTTCTTTTTCTTCAAACCTTTGTTTCAAGTTTACTTTTGACGATGGAAGGATTTGGGGAGGACATTTTCCTAATATTTGCCTACGTATCGTACTACAACACAATTGCAGAACACTACATTTCGAGATCTGTAATCGGACTTTCTTCTTCAGGTAAATGACTAAAACTAATGCATTATCTACATTCCAGGGTTAAAGTTAACAAAGATACCAGAGCGTTGTGACACACAAAACGCCACGAAAAATATATATATGTATACGCACGCTCAAGATAAAAATAGATATTGATACTACCGTTCCTAACAGTACCTTTATAAGAGGGAATATGACACCCAAAAGTGGTTATGCGGTTGGGAGATGGGAAATAAATCTGTTTTTTTCCCCGTCACATCCACGACAAAGTGAAACCTTTCTCTCCCAAATTTACAGCAATTACTATTCATGTATCGAAGTCAAATTACGTTGCGGTGCTTACAATTCAACAATTTTTATATGTCGAAATAAAACTGAAAAGTAACAGAGTTAGCACAGCATACATAGGTATGTATTTTTGTTTTAAACATTTATCTATTAAAATCGCACGTACAAATTATATAACTCTTTTAGATTCTTTCCATATTTATTGGAACGCTAAGTTTTAAAATGCGGTATATCGTAAAAAAACTTTTCTTGGAAAAATGTGTATTGGGCATATTACTGATATCCTTTTGATTTTATATTTTACTCTTAGAGGATACACCTTAATATACCACAATATTTAAAATGATAAACTCTTGTAAACAAAAAAAACAATTTTGAGATTATTGTTCTTATTCATAATGGATTCTTTGTACTTCAAACCAAACAAATATGAAATTGATGTTAACATTATGGTAATGAAAATGTGATGACTCCAAATAATTGTATTAAAATTTTAAATTATAATAATGAACAGAGTAAGTTTTATATTAACTGAAGCTACCTCCAATGAAACAAACTCAGGACGATGAGAGTTTGTGCTTCTGGTCTGTTACTTGTTGAAAATGTACATCATAACGGGAAATTAGATATTTCCTGTCTGGTGCTTCCTATAAGTAGCAAACTGCAAGTAGGAGTGTTGGAGTTTAAATTTAATTATTTGTATCCTTTATCCATGAAATTATTATTACAATCTAATACTTCTTCAATAATTCAGTAAAAATAACTCAGGTATATAAAAAGTCTAATACAAGCGGTCAACCATTGATATTTTAATAAATTATTTTCTTTTTGTATGCGTGCCTATGTGTATTGTAATTTTTCCAAAAACTTTAAAATTTCTTTTTAGTTCATAAAAAAAAAATTTAATTCCAATTTTAAATAGAAAGTTACAATGTTTAAAGATTATAATAGTTTGGGGAACATTCATAACACATTTTAATGCAATTGTTGTTACAAAAAATTCTAAAACTAATGGATTGTTTTGACTTAATACTTAGCAGAGCTGAACTGAATTACCGCTGCGACAGGACTTTAGCCGTATATTAAACCCCTCCTTCCGCAACCTGCTGCAATATTCCAGGTCGTCTCTAATGTTTTTAAATTAAAATGAAAGATACTTTATATTTTTTTAAAACCATATTCACAAACTATTTAATTGACTGTCACATCATGAAAAAACAATATCTTTCTCCCTTTAATATGAATATTGTTATTCGTACAATTTTACGTTCCCCATAATACCCCCAACATACAGCGTCCAGATTATTTAAGTATTTTGTTCTTAATAATGTAGTCATATAAAATAATAATTTAAAAATGAATATCTACCATCTTTCATTTTTTAAATTTTGGTGATTTGTTTTATTCAAAGTCTGATAAATAACATAATCGTTTTGCAGTTTCATACCTCCTTCTTAACATCTGATTGAGAAATATGGAAACTTAAAAACTCTCAATTATTATTATAGTATATTATATGGTTTAAGATAATTTTCGGTTTTCATTCTCATGGAGAGAGAGACTCGGTTATTAAAGTTTATCGATGAAACATAACAGAGAGAAGATAAACAACACGCACACCGCTACGCTGACGGGCATGTTACAACACCGCAAGCCGTGGGTACGCAAGTCCCAGGCCACGTGAGACCAGTTTTGTACCTTAGAGACAAAAGGGCTGTATCTCTGTTAGTATCTGGAAGTTCGTCGGTGATTACCAAGACTACAATGGTCACTTTAAAGAAGCATTCAGGTTTGTGCAGTATTTTTCAGGTCTGTGTTTAAATAAAAAATTTAAAGGTTTACTTTTTAAAAACATAATGGGGTGTGGCCGTGATACATACAAAATGTTTTCTTAGTCAGCAATGAATTTCTTCACTTACTCACACGAATTCCTCCTATTCGAGTGTTGATGTTCTTTACATCAAATTTTTGTAGGCATATGGAACAGGATATAAGGTTTTTAAATAGTTTTCTTTATAGTTTTAAAAGGAATAATGTATTACTTGCAGATTTAGTTTCGATGGATAACGAGTGTTTTAAATGAAACTTTTAATCTAACGTACTTGGCTGTTCATCTTGACTTTTACTGGTGGGAAACATTTATTTCTCTTAAATTGGTAAACTCTAGTAATTACGTCGAGGGCATTGTAATATTTCAAATCTATTAATCTTTTGTTCATTAAATGAGACGCAAGTTGTCGGACTATCCAGATTCCAAATGTTTATAAATCCATTTTTTTTTTTTTTTTGTATACTCTTATACATTTGCAGGTGAATAAACGTTGGATAAATTTGGGCTTAAGTGTTATATGGAAAACATTTGTGACAGTAAACAGCTCGTAACCAACATCAGTGGCCAAAGGGGAAATCGAGCCCACCAAGATGGTGACTGGCTTCTTCACAACAAATCTGGCTAGCTAAGGGTTCGGAAACTTCAAAAATTTATAAAAATAAAAGGACACTAATACCTATCCAATATTGCCGGATGTTTTAAATCCAAAGGTGACTCAAGATCAACATAAGAGCATTTTCATAATAAGTAAGCTGTTGATTTGAACATCAATGAGCAATTACACATTTCCACAAAATATTGCAGTTTTAAACCCCTAAGTGATTCATGACATACTTTGGAGCCAGGATAGAGGAGCTACAGTACTAATACTAGAGCAGAATTTTTCAAACAGTCTGTATTGATATGTAAAACTAATTAATACAATTTTATAGAATAAGGATTAAATAGCTCTTTAACTATTGAGTGCCCTTTAGGGTCAAGAGAACAGAGGTTCATACACGTATTTGAATTCTAGACTTGATCTGCATCATATACTTTACTTGTTTGGTTTAGACGGAAACAGTGTAAACGTTATCCTTTGTTGGTTTTCAACCAAGAAAGTTTTTAGCGTTCCCAAAAAATCGTTTTTTTCTCCAGGTGCCACATAGGACTTCTAGAAGGTAAGCTTTTTAGAGAGACCAGATGTTTCCCAGAGGCTACAGATTTTTTTGGGAGGGTAAGAATTTTCTAAAATCCTGGAATCAAGCAAGTGGTTTCCAGAGATTGGAATTGTTCTACCAAACTAGAAAAACGCAGAGGCGAAGAAACTTTAGATCTCGTATGCATCAAAAAATTTAGAAAATTCCGGAAATTTTCAATAGGTGATAAGCTTCTAAAAACTTTGAAACAGACTTCAGTTTAACAGATACCAATAATTTTTAGAAAATTAAAAGCTCTCCAGAGAGAAGGAACTCACTAAGAGCCAAGAGCTTCTTGCAGAGTACAAGATGCTCTCAGGTGGACCAGAATATCCGAGATACAAAATTAATATTTTCCACATATATTAAGCTATATGGAAGGCTCCCTACGCCTTTCAGATAGCAAGTGATAACGGATAATAAATATCATTGATGATCGGATTCAATAGACGGTTTTTATCGCTATTTCTCCTAAATAATGGGGGTGGTTATAGACAATCGAGCTTGTGGTGAGGTTATATCTTTCTAACTGCCCAGGGGAGAGTAACAGGCTTTATTTTGCTAATAACCAGTAGTAGTTTTAGAAGTTAAAAATCTTCTTAAACGGATGGTGATATTCTAGTGGAAATATTTCCAATAAAAAAAGTTAATTTTTTTAAAAAAATAAAACCACAAACGTTTTAATAAACGCAAAAAATTAGAATTATTTTTAAAAAGGAAAATTATAACGCAAAAATTATTCACTAAAAGCCACAATACGTTGCAACGAAACTTCTTTATGAGGAAGATTGATGTAAAATAAGAATCCAACAAAAGCTTTTATCCATTGCATTTGTGGATGTAAGTTATTGTCGACGTAGCGACTCTTTAAAGAAAAATACTGTACTGGTTGTGTGTTGTCGTGGTGTGTGTGTGTGTTGTGTGTGTGTGTGTGTGTGTGTGTGTGTGTGTGTGTGTGTGGTTGTGTGTGTGTGTGTGCTGTGTGTGTGTGTGTGTGTGTGTGTGTTGTGTGTGGTGTGTGGTGTGTGTGTGAGTGTGTGTGTGTGTGTTGTGTTGTGTGTCCTTGGCCATACTGAGCGTTCTCCTTTAGGCTTACTTGGAGTCTGATGACGTAATTGCGAGGTAAAGGGGATCACATATTTGGAGCAGAGGGATACAAACTATTTTTACGCCCATCCATGATTTAAAAGTTAAAAAAACCGTAGTGTTTTAGTTTTCAAGATTTGTGTAGTATAATATATATCATATATGATCATAATTTGAAAACAAAAATTCATGTCAAAGATAGTAACAAAAATTGCAATATTTGCATTTCACCCAGCTGCCATCTAGCTCACATTAAAAACAAAATCTATCCCCAAATAGTTTATTAATAAGGGCAAAAAACCTTTGTAGCAATCAATATCTGACTTCCATCTACTACATATAAACCAGCACTGCCCCCATGTACTTTTTGAAAAGGGGGGCGGTAATCCAAAAATATCCTTGTTGATAGACAAATCATGAGCCAACTTCTAAAAATATTTCTAGTGCCATTAATCCTAATGATCCTAAATTTATCACGCCAATAATTTTCCTGGCCTTCATAAAATATCAACAAAAATTTTAAAGGTTTTTTCCCTTTTCCTAGTTTGTAATCTTCCCCTCAAACTATAAACTTGGTTTTCTAAGGCCCTACAAAGTAAATTGTTTTTTAAAAACCTCCAAAAATTTACACAAAACATTCCTCTCTAGACCGAAATTAAAAGTATGAGGGCAATCCAAAAGAGTAATACCATCAAATGTAACGTGTGCAAATCCTTCTAACAAGCCAAGATAGATTCCAGGCATTTGGTAAGATGTTAAAATTACGTTTCTAAATGCGTTTTTAAAAGTAGACACAACTGGAAAAGAATATCCTAGTTAAAAGGTATAACATTGATTCGCCAACTACCAAAAAAACAACCCAATTTATCAAACTAAACCTCGTAAATTCTGTGCCCGTCAAAGACTATATTGGAAAAACCATCACTCCATTAAGAAGTGAGGAATGAGCCAATCATCGATTTTGATTGTTTATTGTTCATACAAAAAATTATGAGAGACCCAATTATCTGCTCATTCGCGCGATTCAACACAATACAAAAATAAAATTAGAAAATTGGCTTTCCAGGCCTTAAAAGGATATTTTACCATTTAGAGCCAAAACCCCAATCTAAAATACCACACAATCTGATAAATTTAAGAAATGTTGAAATCGCATCATCAATTAAATCAAGTAGAACCAGATGGGTTTGAACCCTAAGATGATTATTCTTTTCCATTTTTATTAACCAAACAAGTTTTTTAGTTTCTAACGTAAACATTTTAGACAAATATTCTACACACAGCTGATTGGAAATCTTGTTGGTTATGGTATTTATTTGTGGAAAATTTTATTTTGGTTATGTCTGTTTGTTATGGTTTTAAATGTTCATTTTTCGTTTCTTGGTTTGAGTTCTTTTTTATTATGTTTTTTTTTTTAATTCGAGTTGTGGTTTCTGATGAAGTGGTTTTGTGAACTCGAAAAATTAAACATGAGCCACTGGATTTGTTTTGTTTGTGATTTTTTTAGTATACTTATTAAAAGTATTTAGAAGGAGTATATATGATATATATATATATACTATTATATATATATTATATATGAATACGTACTTTATTTGTGTTATAATAACCTGAGTTACATTAATGTAATACCCTATAATTTAATCACATATTCCTACAATATATCTCGTACTTTATATTTATATTCTTTTTCGGTTTGTACAAATAATTTCAGTAAATGAAGGAAATAACATACGTTTGCACGTACACCAGCTGTGGTAATCAAATACATATTCACATTCAAATACTTCCCATAAAAGACCAATCAAGTAGGGAAAGTGAATTTAGAAGCAATCCACATTTTGGATGGATGTTCGGGTTACATGGAGGTTTCCAAGATAATATTTTCATAAGATCAGAGATTTTGATTACTTATAGTCCCTCTGGGATATTCTAGGCAGTGATGTTTAGACTCAATTTTTTGAAAGTGTTTAAGGTCTTAACGATCTCTTTAAGCTGACAAACAAGATGGATCAGTAAACGTTCAGTAGTTGATAAAATCCCAATACAATATACTAGAGTACCAAGGTTTTAATCTGGAAACACAATAATATGGGAAATTTTAAGGTTTTCGGGGACTACACCACAACCTATAAAACAAAGGAACTTCATGATCCAATACCTAAGACATTAAACTATGTAATTTTATTTAAGAATACGTTTCAGTACAAAAAAGCCTTATTTTAAAAGTTGATAGTTAAGCGCTTACAGAATAGCCCTCTCCTCACTACTTGACACTTAGACTCCAACCATTTTGGCTTAAAGGTGGAACTTCGAACAACAAACCAGAAGGGGAGGCAGGCGGGCTGGCTTGCCAAGGACAAGGATCGCTCAAGCGGTTATCCCCATTCAAGTTACATAGCCACGCTTCGGACGGTTGCTTAATCTGGTTATCTAAGCAATAAACTATCGTAGCCTACACTCGTTATACACTGAAGGCCAGTGGCTGTATAAGTGTGTAAGATCAGTAAATATAAGTAATATTTTTTATATTTCATACAGTTTTACACTTAACAGTGAGGTAGTGTTTCGAGACATTGAACGGTTTTAGTGAACGAATTTTAGTAAGCGTATTCAGTTTATTTGATTCAAATATAGTTACGTTATACTGCTAAATGCAACGATAAGACCCAATCTATATTTCTTCCTTTCAAATAAAATTATTATAATACTTTAAACTGAATACATGGATCATTTTAAAATGTTACCTTTTTAAATGACTATATCATAGGGATTTTATTTCGTCAAGTTTGTTTTTTAGAATTTAAAATGATACCAAACCCACTTCATTTATTATAGTCTTTTTTCATTATATTTCAGGAGAAAGTAAGTTTTATTATCCAAAACGCAAATATAAAATCAGTACAACGTCTTTAGATATACAACAAAAATAATGGGAAAAATACATAATTCACTGGGAAAATGTGATTGATTTTAATGAAAAATTATAAATTTTCATCCTTATGCATCATATAAGTTTTGTAAAATAATCGTATTTAACACCAGATCGATTTATACATAAATGATTAATGTAATCGTATTATTTAGTTTATTTTTGTATTTCATTGTTATATTTAATTGGGGCCATATACATAAAACCGATTCAATTAAAATACTATTCCTAACAACACCAAATTTAACGTTTGACTCAGTGTTTTCTATACAATGTACTTTGTCAAAAGAATATAAACTGTAAAACCCATTGAAAAGAGTAGCTAAAATGAAAACTACGTGTGTACACAAGGAATATTACATATGACTGTTATAAGAAACAAACATAGGGAGGATATTGCAGACTTCCCGTTCGATTGTTCTCTCTTCGAACAATAGCAGTTACATATTTACGATGGAAGTAACACGTGTATCCAACAAGTCTCGATAGTTCATGGTTTAATATATTACATTTTATAGTTTTTTATGGTTAAAATACGTAACAAAGCTATAATATAGTTATCTAATATTATATACAAAATTTTAATTTTCATATTTTAAATTTAGTTAACAATTTGCACTTTTAATAATTCCAAATTACGTTGTACACTGACAAAAATACGTTCACGGGCTTTAACTGTGGATATAAATTAATGGACACGTTATTAAAATTAGAATCGAATTAAAATATGAAGATATATTAGTATTTATAATAACAGAACACGTATACATTATTTATAACTATTGTATTATTAATTATGTGTACGAAAACAATACATAGGACTCATTCTCATAGTCTTGTGGAGCCATCCCACATGATGGACCAAATCAGTTTCAACTCGTCTGAGGAATGCACGCCATCGCAAGAAAATAGTGTTTAAAACGAGTAATACAGAAAGTTAGTTCAAACCCCCCTCCCCCACGCGATAACGTTAACTCTTGGATGGAAAACGAAAGTCAAGAACGACAAGACGGTACCCCCGGTTCACTCAGTTGCCAATTCAGGAGTAGAATCCGATTTAAAAACCATAAATAACCTTCAAAAGGTTCAGATTGCGAAGAACCTTCTACATTCTCAAAAGTTTTGTAGCCCTCTAACCATGTCACACAGATGCTTTCAGTAAAAAAAAACGAACTTATAAACTGTAAAGATCTGTAGCGGAGAGACAAATTGAATTGCCTTATGCACAGACACTTCAAATTGCTATCTTCTGTATAATAATCTAGTTGATCCACGATAGTACAAATATAACATTGTATGAATAACTGGTCATGTAACAGGCTTTACTGGGATTGTATTTTAAAAGTTTTAACTCTAACTCGTTTAATTCCCAAGACATCCAGCGGGTATACGGACAGACATATAATTATAGACAAATTAAATAAATAAAAAATACGTACAGACAAATTCTATGTTTGGACATGCCCTAGCACAGAACACATTTCTGTTTATGTAGAAATGAAGGTAAGTCAAAAGCTGAAGTCTACAGGTGTGACAAACGATATGTAAACATGTTTTTTTTTTTCATTGAGTTAGGTTTTTCCTTAGTAGTTCAAATAAAGAAGGTTCCGAGGATTTAGGGGAGGGTACTACAGTTGATGACTTCGCTAAGGCTCACCAATTGCATTTTTTTTGTCTCACAGACATTTTAAATTTATAAAGCTGGAAAAAATTTTAATTTAGAAACAAAAACTATCATCTTGTATTTTTAACACTTAGACGTTCTTCCTATTTCGTCCTAAGAAAAATTTCCTTTATCGATTTCAATAACATCAGGTTTGTGTTCTCATAATAGTGTAAATTGGTCCTTAACTCCGCAACTAGATGTTATAATGAATAACCAAATGTAATTGATTTATTTAATTCATATTTTCAATATATTGTTTCAAAAACAAAACATGACGAGAGGAGACCATGTGAGATTGCCATATACTCTTTAAAACTTTAAAAGTCATCTAAGTATACATAGGTATGTAAGTTTTCTATCTCATCCTTACAATTAAAATTGCACGTACATATTCTATACTGAGTATTATGTAATCAGTCTCTTTTCCGTAACAATTCTCACGGGATAAAATCCTCTTTTTAACTATCAGAGAAGTAAAATTCCTAAACAATGAGGTTTTTTTGTTCTTTTAAATTACATCTCTACACCGCAATTATAATTCAAGATGTGAATGCTAATTAAAAAACAAAACCAATCAGGCATATAAAACTTAAGTGTACCATCATGGTTGTCTATCAGTGATGACGTTTTGTGAAGTGTATTAAAACTTTTTAAAATTGATAATGAACAGGGTAAGTTTTAATTGGCCTTGAAACTAGCTTGCAATGAACACAACTTCAAGACGATGATGAGTTTGGTGCTTCTGGTTCATGTAACCTAAAGATGTACTTCAATAAACGGAATTTAAAGACCACTTCCTGCCCTTCTGGTGCTCCATTTAAGTATCGCAACCTGCAAGAGCTAGAATATCTAAGAGAGAAATTTTCATTTTGCGTACTCTTATCTTCGAAATTTAGCTCTACAATATAATAATAGTGTTAAATTTAATACTGGCTGAATATTTGAAATTTTGTGCTCACTTTAAGTTTAGGTACCAGTTATTGATTGAATTTCTACGCCATTACATAAGTACAGTCAATTATTTATGATTTATAATTATTATGTTATTGATAGATAACTTTAACAGAATTTTTAATAAAACTAAAAATATGTTTTAATTAAATACATTATTAGTAGGCATTAAATAGATAGATAAACATCCAATAATGGGATATTTTAAAAGTGTACTTATCTCGTCTCTGTTCAACTTATCTTTTAAATTTTAAAAAATATTAGTCCCTCGATGCCATTCCACTATTGTCCATCGTAAACATTCAAAAATTTTTCAGTTACTATCAAGAGATGATCTCCGAACTACCAAAGTGTGACCAGATATGTTTTTTTATCGGACACCGTTGAATACTGGTTACTAAGAATACTCCACTTTTCCAAAAAACCCCCAAAAATGGAATCCCACTACAACCAGTCTGGGAGGGCTTAGATAAACTTATTACTGACTTTGTTTTGACATCACTGGTGGCCCTCTCATCCTTCAGTAAAGGACATTTTACCTCTGAATATACACAGAGTAAATCGCGGACGGAAGACAATAACCATTTTCAAGATGGTAAGATGCAAGGTTGTTCAGAATGAACATTATAGAATTTTTTATATCTGAAAACTGCAATAGTTTTCTCATTCCTATTCAACCTTTCCCTGATACGTCAATTGCAGTTTCTGATGTGAAGCCCTCCTTGAATTTTTGCTTAATCTTGATGCAAAAAGCTCTTCAAAACCCTCCAAAGGAGTCTGGACGGGACTCTGCTACACCCAACTGCTGCCGGTATGGTACCGTCCCAAATCCTGGTTATTTTATACCCACGTCATTCATCCACTTGGAATTCACCATGTGCTTCATGGTACCTTTGGAGGTATTTGGCCCATCTCAACTCATTGCATTTAGATTTTGGGTAATATGACTTAAAATTTTCAAGTCGTTGCTTGCCCAACGTAAGTGTTTTCTGGCAGGACTTTCGTTATCCTGTCTCTCAATTAAACTTGATATTGAAATTTTTTAAAGATTATGGTTTTTTATAATTCAATGACGAACTTTTCCAATTTTTTTATTTTATTTTACAAGGAATGATTAACATAAATTTATGAAACGCAGTGATAAGTTTTAAAGTTTTTTTAAAAGAAGTTTATATCTAACGTGTGTTTTTACTGAGGACGGGTTTTACAATGATTAGGTAAATATTATAAAACTTTTTCTAAAAATACTTCTTTTCAGGCTATAAAGGTTGCGGCGTTGTTTGGCCGTGGGTGCTCTTCTTCTAGGGGCAGTTCTTTTATACTGTTTAGGCGTGGTGTGCAACATAGGCCTGGAAATCTAGATTTTGTGACTTTAGTGTGTGCTTGTTAGTTTTTTAATGTGTTGTTGCTAGAGACAATTAACTAAGCATTTTCTGACCGCAGATCACTGTGGCTGCTTGTATATCGATTCGTCTCCTAAGTACCAACAACTGGATTGCTTTTATTGTTAAATTTGAATTGCTTGTTGATGGGCTATAAGTGGGGTTTTTGTTACCAAACTCATAATGTGTGGTTGATTATCAATGAATTGATAATATTTTCTCATTCACGAAGGCTCGAGGGAGAAGAAAAGTATTTCTCGGGATGTTGCTATAACTCTCTGAGGTAATGGAATGAGGGTAAAAAAATTAGCTTGGTGCTACTTGGATAGTTTGACAAGATAGGTAAATCCAATCAAAAAACTCCACACGCAAGGATGATACTTTTCTTAGTCTCGTACTTGAGTATTGCAGGATAGCCATTTTAATGGTTTGTTTGCCAACTGTATTGGTGCATTCCCTATGGTGTGTGATTCTCATACAACTATAAACCCTGAAGTATATAACTTCATGTTTTTTTGACGTACAATACATTGCTTGACGTTCAAGAGGCCATCGCCTATGTATTAATAGGTTACTGCCGGTTTAAAATCTTGAGCTATTCGGTATTTCCTGTGGACAGTTCCTTGTCTTGCTCAATAGATGTTAAAGTTTAATGTTAAATTCCACTTTACATTTTTAATTATGTGTGGTGTGTTTTACAAGCTGTGTTTTTTTGGTGGTGTTTTTTCCGTGCGTAACCCACCTGACAAATATCGTGAAGTACATCTCTAAAACTCAAAGGGCCGAGTTTGGAAAAGTTACTCATTTTACAGGTTTAAAATCTATTTTTTCTTGTACAAAAAAAGTTATTTTTTGCTGTAATGGAATTCATACCAAACAAAGTGCTTACGTTTTTAAACTCGTATTCTCTATATAGGAAAATATAGAGAATTAATAATATATTGTGCAGTATAATAATATGTAAAATCATTTAACAGCTTTTTATATACATTGTATGGACCATTAGAGCAATTCAATATTAAAGATGTGGATTCCAACTTATATACACAACCTCTGGGTTGTTGCTGCCTGTACCAGACTATAAACATCGAATTCCTTTACTTTATTGATTCAGATAAAACGGCACCCCAAAATAAAAAAATTAATTATTTTTTCTATATAAAGTAATAAACAGTCCAGTGAAAATCTCTTCTATGTCACTTACCTGGGTCTAACCGAGTTGAGCTATTAAAATCAATGAAAAAATATTATTGTTTCCAAGATGGTTTTTTTAAAAGTTGGATACTTACTTTAAAAACGCTGATTTTAATAAGAATTTAGAAAATTCTTTTCAGAAATATTGTGAAGTATCTTATCTCTTATGGAAAATGAACGGTTTTAATCTTATCCTGCAAGAATATATTAAAAAGAAGGTAAGATTAGGCTCATGGTTATTAAGCACAAGGAGAAAAACAGGAAGGCTATCGTCCAGATATTTGCAGGAGGATGCGGAAGGCGAGTTTTTTTAATAGCGGTCAAAGTCTCGTCTTGCAGCGTTAATTTCACATCCACCGAGGCTTAAATATTATTATGTTTAACTTTTCAAAGACAATGTTTTATACGTTTCTGCACCCTTACAGTGTTCATTTTATTTCACTATAAAATCCTAAAAACCTATGAATTTTAGTTGTATAATGATAAAGCATCACCTTTAACCCACAATATAAACACCGTATTTTCCCGTGTATGAAACAGTATAGTTATTAAGTGCTATTATAAGTTTTTAGTTTACCCTATAATAAAACTCTGAGTAGTTAGTTTCTTGAATATAAGAAAGATTGTGGAAAGGCCTTTTTGGAAATTTGCCACTGGTTTCCATATGACAAAAGTAGTTTAATTTATAGAAACAATCATATTCAAACGGACAACAAATCGCTCATATAATTATCATGAAGATCATCGTGTGAAATGATGAGAAATACCTAACACAACTAACGTAATAAATCTCTGGAACCTAATTTTTAAAAGTAAACCTTACCTTTAAAGTAATCGAACTTTTGTAGTTTTGATCTCACAAACCACAATAAACACTTTAGTTGATAATTAAGTTCTAGCTTATGGTTGCCCACATTGGAAATATGAAAATAAAAAGGAAACATTAAGAAGGCAAACACCCTAATAGAATATTCCCTAAATTTTAGGTATTTATTTAGAGGGGAATACCAAGTTTCAAGGTTCGAATTAACAGTTATACGTGTAAAATGTTGATGTTTGGTATTGTTTTGACAGTTTCTCATACAGTAGGTTTGTTTTACCTAAGGAGAAATAGGAAAGGTCTGTTTTAAAATGTTTCAAAGTAAAGTAAATTTTATTAAGAAACTGGAAGATAATTATCTTAAATATTATTAAGAAGACTGAAGAAGTGATCAACGTGGCATTATGCATGATTTATCAAAAATAGAGGGTTTCCTGGTAGCTTGTTTTAAACGAACAACGTTATAATAATTCCTTCAAAAGCTGTGTCAAGTTGTAAATTATTAGTTTAAAACTAAAATAATGTAATGCTGTATAAGATCTCATAGTATTGATTTTTAAGTCACCCAAAACTTCTCTATAGTAAAGTTTAAAAGTTACAATAAAAATCACTAGTTAATTTGAGTTCGTCAAGGTGCATACACATTTTAAAATATCATTAAAAAATAATAAATGAATAATGCCCAAAATCTTTTGGATCTTGGGAGCTATTAGAAATTGTTTTGAAAATAAAATTTTAGATTGAAATACATACAAGAGAAGTAAAATGTAACCTAAGGCTACAGGGAACAATCTTTTTGACTGCTAACACAACAGGACAATGCTAAATTTAAGGGTAGATCACGTCCCAGAAATGTTCACAGTTCAACATCTCCACATTACGTTTTATTTAATATTTGACAATTTGGAAATATGGGGGACACATTGGGAAGTTGTTATTCTATGTAAATACAGAATAATTGTTGTCAATGCACCATCTTGTTTCAAAGCACCAATGTTTTCAAAGACACCCCCGTAGATACTTTAGTGATATATGATATTGTTTCGGTCGACAATACTTTTAGAGCATTGATGGAGTTGTGGCGATGTAAATCCAGAAAATTGCTCACGGATACAGACCCTTTATTGAGTTACCTCTCCGTTAATATTTATTTATTTAAAAAATAGACACTCTAGTCCTTTTGGACCGAATTGTTTGAGCAACTGTAAAATCCAGAAATGGTCACAATTCAGTATCTCCATTATTTCAGTGGATAATTCGATAAAAAATAATGGCATTATACACTGGTAGTAAAAAAGGGCAATTGGGGAATACGTATAAGAGATGTAATAGAAGTTTAAATAAGAGATGTACACGGAGTGCAACATTACGTCTCCTTTATACTATGGACATTTGAACAATATACTCTCTAGATCCACGAGGTAAGTTTTGTGACGATTTAAATACAGAAATTGTCCACAGAGTACCAAACAACTCCCGCAGTAGTACTTTCAGTTAATATTTTCCGTTGGAAAATAGACACTTCGGGAATTCACAAGTAAACTTGTGTGAATATAAATTCCATTTATGCCGCAGAGAATCATAAACCATAGTACTTCCACTGTAATTGATATTGCCTGGTAAATCTAAAAAGTAAGCCCCAAAATTATTAAGAATAACTAATTTGATATATATATATATTTTGATAACAGTTTTCAAAAATTTAGCTGCAACGTGGTCAATTTAACAAGATCTTGGTCCAAACGTATAATAGATTCTATAGCTTTTTATTTCACACCACCACGTTTTAAAAAACAAACATCAATTTGCATATTTTCCACAATTATTGAAAAATGTTAATAATCAATTAGGTATAAATTGTTTTTTGTGTTGCTTGCCACAAGAGTATCCAACATGACTCCATTGCGGTACTTTGTGTGAAACATCTAAACCTTACCTAAAGTCAGTACATACTATTATTGTAATATGGAACGTATTCTTAGGCATTTCCTTTATATTGTGATCATCACCCTCCATTTGTAGGTAATATTTACTTTTTGCATATATTCTACATAATTAGGGCAATCATGTATTTCGGTGAAGCAGGTAATATACATGGAGGAAATGTAAATCTAGCAAAAGATTTTTATAAACCTTTATATACTTACAAAAGATTACAAAATATGAAAATTTAATTGTTCCCAGTTACAATTTCTAAGTATATAGTCAACCAATAAATCAATACTTCACATAAATAGTATTGATTTTTCATAGTATAAAGAATTTTCCTACTTATTTAAATTTATAAACTTGAAGAATAGAAAGGATCCGTCCGGGTGAAAAGCGATCGCTCTTGTTAGAAATTTAGAGATATTGTATTATTTTCAAGCCTAGAGCTTATAAGAGAAAGGATAGGCCTTTTGTATAATATGTTTCCATTTTAAGAAGAACACACCGTTTCAATATTTTACGAACGGGTGCCATTTTCTAAAGTTAAACTTTAACACACGAATAAGTCCTAGTTTTTAAAATTTCAGGTAATACCCCATATGTAGATATTTCATTCATTAGTATATGTGAAATAAATTTTTTGGTTGAAGCGGCCCTAAAAGTGTGTTCTCCGAGCTGTAAAGCAGCTGGCTCATTACCATTACAAACGACCACGCTCGTCGTAAAAGGGCAAAGATAGCGAACCATCCTGTCTTTTTGTTCCGGTTTATAAAACAGCCGCGAGTCCATTGAGTTTACGGGTGTCAACCGTACATACGCTGTGGTCTATTCACATTCTTCAGTGTTTTTGTAGCAACTTCTCATTTACGGATATGTGGCACCATTTTACTACAGTAAATGTATTTTACCATTATAGTTTCGCTGACACTGTCTAATTAATTTGTTGACATTAATCTCTACTTCATGAAAATTGTGAGCAACCGAGAACTCATTTCGCATTGCTATAAACACAAACTAGTTTTTCAGAGATATGTATAGAGGCTTTGACCACGCAGTCACTATTGATGACGCGTGATTGTAGCAGTTTTTTTTTTTCACATAATTAAAATCATACTATCTTTAAAACTAAATTACACAAAATTAATGTGTATGTACATTACCCTAATGTTAATATCAAGTACAAAAATAACTAAGATTATTAATGTTGTGTTTTTAGGTTAATTAAACAACAGGCCCAATAGTTACATCAATTCTATATTAAAAAATTTAGGATTTGCATTTAAACTAAACTGGCTAAATTAACATTTATTTTTTACACTACACCGATGAAAACTATGGTGTTAAAATAAGGGGAGGACTAAAAAACGAACTTGCGTTCGCCGACTGGTCCCATCCGGTAAAATTGAACACACATTCTAATCAGAATTGAAAGGATTTATCTAAACGCTAAGAGCCAAGACTTTTTATAGTAAATCTTCCAAAAAAGAGGTTTTGTTAATCAAATTTTATACGTTACTTAATTATGTTGGTGGTTTACTTAATAAACGTGCTTGAATACAAATTATAGCATTTCTAGTAAAAATACTGCAAAGTAATGTCCACAAGAATGGTAGTCTGTGAGTGGAAGATCGAGATGTGCGACCAGTAGAATGGATTTATTATGCATATTGGGTTTTTCCACAATAAATGTGTACTAATTTTAATAATTCACACTTTACAACGGAAATAATTACAAAACATTTATACAAACAAAATCAAATCGTTTTCTTAATTTCTTTCAGATGGAAATTTCAATAAATTGCAATGGTTCAGGCGACATTCCCTTAACTACATTACTTCGCATCTTATTCTCATTGTGTCCGCCACTTTTTAATTATGCCAGGCGCATCCATATTCATTACCGTTTCCTCCATAGAATGAGACAACAATACTTATTTTTTCACGAACCCTTTAAACATTTCACTATCACGCAGTCACATAATTCATCTGAGGAGTAAAACAATACGGCTTCATTTCTACTCTCTAACAGACCATAAACAGTAAACGGTTTTTTTAAATATCCTTTCTTATTGAGGGTGGAAAACAAATACCAAAGAGCTTTCATTCCCTTCACCTGCGCGACAACAAGTTGCTCCGCGCTGTTCTTTTTGCTCCAGTCCCTAACATTTACCAGTAAATTAGGAAACTTTTCACTTTAAGAGTTGGTGCTTAAGAGCTGTAAAATTCATAACTGTACATACCAAGTTTTTCATAATTCAAACTCACGCTAAATCGCCAAATATATTTGCATCAAAGAAGAATACTGTTTTTAATTGGCCTTAGTCATGTTTGGTGGGGTGGTGGGTGGTTCCGCGCGATCATTTGGACTAAAAGATAATTTTCAGTTTTCGTGTGCAGATGGCATATCTACGCTTTGAAACGTAGAAGGCACGTTTATGCTGGTTCTTTTAAATAATTGATTTTATGATTTATTTATGGGTAGCGTGTTTTTGGGGTTGTCAGGGATGGGCAAGAATATTACAAGATTCATTTATATGAATAGAAATATATATGATAATTTTTATTTTAAGTATTTTTCCTAATTTCAAGTAAAGTATTAATCAGCCCGGCGTTTGTTATTTAATAAATTGAAATCAATTCGGATTGACCGAGCCTTTTAAATTTAAAATTTATTAGTTTCTTTTCGCTATAGCTAACGAAGATAATATCCTCACCAGCTCCTTCCATACTTTTAAATTTTACTACTTGCAATTGCTTTGATTGGTCGAAGTCTATCACTCGAGAATGTGGAAAAAATTAACGTTCCCTTCATAATCCACATTATAACTAAAAAAAATACACGGTTTACACATCATAATTTTGTACTTACTTTCAGTTCTATAGGGCAACAATAACTTTTGATGATGGTGCATGATAAATTAAAATAAATTAAGTTTTAATTAAAAAACTCCCTACATTGATCTTATGTGACGTGACCATGTATAGTTTTATTCATAATAGTAAAACGAAAATATATAATAGTGGAATGTCAATTGTTTAAAATTTGTGACAAGATTAGATAATCAGCGGTACTCTTTTAGTACTCGCTCTAGCTCTCCAAAATACTTGTATTAATAGATATAATAAAGTATTTCTTTCCAAAAACAAAATTTAAAAAATGAACTGGAAAAATGTGTAAATATATAACTACTTTCCATTTTCATGTCATCATTGCACTTACGCCTATTTAAGATATCACTAAACTCATCGTAAAAAACATCATAAGTGAATTTCACAAGAACACTTTCGGACTTCGACTATAGAGTTCCACCCCATTGAGTAAAGTAGTTCAATCATTAATCAAATATTATTTAGTATTTTGGTTGAATGGCTATTTTAAATTTGATTCACACGGCCCCCAAAGCAGTTTTTCCCCAAATCGCTTTCGCTCAGTACTTAAGAGAGGTGCAACTACTCGTTTATTTTGGGTTTATATCAAGGGGGTTTTTGTATAACCAAATAAGTCCCTGTTTATTAGCAGAAATTTGGGGGGCGAAGCCGCGGGTTAAATTTTCTATCTAGTAAAAAACCACTTATCTCCGAAAGTTTAAGCATGTCAACTTCATCCCTGGCTTTAATATCCAAAAGCAAATTAATAGGACTACATTCCTATTATTTATTACTGCAACAAAACCTTAATTTATTAATTGGCGATCGGGGTTCTCGGTTTTAGTCCACAACCGATTTGGGTTTATTACAAGGTAGCACTTACAATGTGTTACGACAGTTTTAATTTTTTATATTACCATTTAATTTAGATTTTTTAATTTGGACTATGGGAAATAAATGATTATTAAATAATATTTTTGAAAAATGGTGCAATAAAATATATAAATGTAAACAGTTTTTGCCAGATATTATTTCCTAAATTATTTTGAAATTAACAAGAATTACTTGAGTTTCACTCATAATAAAATCTTTTTTAATATTAAATAAAAATTTATCAAAGTCCCTGTCTTATTTCAAAACAATTTAAATTCGTAGCAATAGGTACCCTAAAATCTATATTTAATTTTATTCAATAAACATTGAATCGCAAAAAGTACATGCTCCGCGACGGGACTCTTCGAACCCGGATCTCTCACGTTGCCGGGTGAATGTGCTACCAATACACCACAGAGCCCTCGACATTTTACGAGTCAATTATTTTGTATTTGGCTGTTGCTGTTCATATAATAATATATATATATAGATTTTGCGAGTTAGACTGAAACATCTAGATCCCCTTATTAAATGTACGGTACTCTAATCCTTACATGTCATCTTCTGTATGCTTTTTTTTCGGTTTTTAATATTTAAATTTAAATTATATATAACATATATTTACTTTGGAATTGTTGCATTAAAAAATTTTTGGTTAGGCCTAGGTTATTGCAAACTTGGGTTATGGAAATTTCAATCACATTGATGTTTATGAGAAACGTTAATGGGTTTGTCCATTGCAAAAGCGACTTTTTTCCCAATGACAGCAAATCAACGTGTACTGTGGGTACTTTTTCGGATTTTTATTACACGAACTCATTAATGCAGCTACAATACTGATTCTAGTTTTCACAAAAGAAACCTTGGAGAAAATTGAGGCAGATCTCCTCGGGTCAAGGCGATATTGTGACAGTGTGTATCAGGTATCGATATTCCATGTTATCGCGTGCTTTGGGCGAATCGGCCTGTGTTCTTATTTCTACTGAGAAAAACAATTCTCTTATTTCGATTCCAATACTTTATATGTTAAATTTCAGGTTAATTGTCACAAGGTTTATCGTTGAAGAAAGTGTCATAAATATATGCAGGATATTTGTAACACACTCAAACGTTGTTGTATGTGTTGGGAATAGTAAGCTAACGTGTATCAAATAAGTGACAGGGTTTTAAATATTCCTATGATTGTATATGAGTTTGTTTTACAAATTTATTGATCCCTGCGTCTTCTCCTGTTGTCGACCATGGTTACTCGTAAGGACTAATGCAAAAAAATAGTCAATAATTCACTAACGCTTAACCAAATTCCATAGAGTGACGTTGACCATAATCGAATCAGAGTTCCTCCACATAGGCATGAAACTGTATGTACAAGTCAATCCTATAGATCAGTTCGTTTTCGAATAACGTGGCGGACAGAGACCCAGACATATTATTATATTAGTTACGGTTTATAATTTTATTGCAATCATAGACGTAGAATTTCATAGAATAACATAACCCAAACAAGAAATGTTAATAAATTTATTCGATTGTATACATACACAAGTCCTGCACACCGCAAGTTAAACAGAGTGCTTCAGAAACAGACAATAACCAATTGAAGAATGCTTGTTTGTTGTAGACAGCGGTACTAACATCCCCCTGGTGTTTATTAGCTTAATCTTTTTGTTTTAATAGTTTTTATAAAGTTTAATTCTGATGATCGAACCTTTTGATTGTTTTATTACTGATAAGTTAATACAAAATTTTATTACTTATTTACTGTACTTTATTGCTTATATTTTTATCAATGGAGGGCAAAAAATAAGAATAAAAAATTGGTGTCTATATGTTTTCTTTTTGAATTGTAGCAAATAGGAAAATCTACCAAAGAATAATTGGTTTAAGGGCAAAGATTAGTTAAACGTCTGTTGAAAAATGGCTACAGATAAAGTTTAAATTAGGTAACCAAATATATAAATATATATATATATAAGTATATATAAGTTTCAATATAAGTTTTTTAATATATAAATACATATATTTATATAATATATGATATATATAAATACATAACTTATTTTTAAATTTGCCAAGGGTA
>NW_025784684.1:0-21602 GCF_021130785.1 Homalodisca vitripennis
AAAGAATTATCCAGCAATACTACACAAGATATTAATGTACAATGTTGCAAGATTATAAGGTAATAAGATTTATATTCACCTAAATTGTGATAGAAATTGATGAATTTAAAATGAATTAGAAAGTTGACAATTTCTTCACTAACACCGGTTTTAAATATAAAACCAATTTCTTCATGTACTAGAGCTCAATGCTTCAACATTGAGGTTGTAAATATATGAATTTAATATTCCTACGGACATTTCTTGTATATTATTGCAATCAAAATAAAATCAAGTAACTAAAATACTTTTAAAGCTCAAAATAAAAATAGACCTTTCTGTGTTTTATGTGAGTGTCACATAGCAAGCAATTCATTCTTGAGTTAACTAAGCATATAATTCTGAAAAATCCAAAATTTATACGCTGTTGATTGATTGATTAAAAAAATATATAAGCAGAATCTTTCCCAAATATTACAATTAGAATCAGAAAAGCTATTTATTTGTCTGTGTTTTAAATCACAATTTGTAACACGTTGAAATTTATAAAATAAAATAAAAAATAAATAAAATATAAAAGTTTAAAAAGGAAATGGCCTTACTGATACAGCAACTGCAAATTTCATCAGTAATGTTTGGAACCTTAGGAGGAATAGTGGATTCTGGAGGCAACTTTCCTGGGAATTTAAATAACAATATTAGGACCTAAACAAATATTGATTAATTAAATCTATGTGCACTGTCCAATTTCGAACTAGACAAATGAGTCTTACTTCTAAAGCTTGTGCTGTCATTGTCATAACTAACATCAAAAAGTATTCAGGTTCACAATATGTAGAAAACACTGTTTATACGAAGAACACAGTTGAGTTTGCCTTACTGCCCCAATCAAGAAAATATTTACATATATATGTCTGGCCTTTGTAATTTACTTTTAGTCTAATGGGTGAAGTGAAAATCCCAACTTCCAGCTGGTTATTGGTACTGAACTTTGGTATCAATACCATGATAACATGATTGTTCTTCACTTTATGTATTGTTTTAATGGTTGTTTTAAATATCATATATAGTACTTTCAATCGTTCAAATTAAAACAATTTGGGGATTTACTAGCATCACATTTAAACAAATCCCGTTTGTTGGAATGTTTTAGAATTATTTAGTACCTACATGTAATTCTCCAATGAATCCATTTGTACTCTTTTTGCAACCCTTTAGTACATTTAGAACGTTAAAGAACAGACTATTTGAAGTTTACTAAATCTGGGACACTCTCTCATTGGTAGAAGGCACAAGAGACCAACAAACAACATTGTTTCAAATAATCAATTTACCTTGCCCAATACTTATACATACGTAATATAAAATAAACATCATATATTGCAGTTACCTAGAATTTTGTATGATAGATTTAAAATAAATACTGTACATTGATTATTACTACATACTAATTTTACTACAAGTATAATAGTAATGCCACTGACTTGAGCTAATTATGTTTTACAAATAAGATCTCTCAGTAACATGATGTTAAAGTTTATATGCTTTAAAAATAAAGTAACATATTTTCTTAGAGTAAGAATGAAAATTATATATTTGTATTTTTAGAACTAAAGAACCATTATTTTTAAAATCCCAACTGCCAAGCCATAAGCCAAAGTAAGGTGCATGAAACAGTTTTTTAACACGAGAAAAATTTTATAAGAAAACAAGCTCATACAAAATCAAAATAAAACGTAAATTTATGTAAAAATATGTGGAAATTGAAAATAAATATTTGAAGTCTGTTTTAAAAAACTCATAATCACTTTGTTACTGAAAGGTTATCATTTTATTTTATTGGGGGTACTGCTATATACTGCCAAACTCATATTAACACACAAATTTGATCAGGGGTTTTCAAAACTGTTAACAATACGAGGTGTGATCAAAAGTTCCAGGACTTTTTATATACTGTGGGAAATGCAATGTTTCACAGCGATGCGGTTGGCAGGCATTGTATTTCCTGACTCAACAGTAACACAGCTGTGTTTGCAGATCAATCATAACATCACTGAAAGTAACAATTAGCACAGTTTGTTTGAGATTAGTTTTAATAGAGTTGGCTATTTTTTGTTTAATGAAAATGAATGTGAAAGAAGAGCAACGTGTTTGTCTGAAACTGAACAAGACGTTTTCTGAAACCTTTTTGATGTTACAAGAGGCTTTTGGTGAAGAATGTCTAAGCCGATCATGCTGCCATCAGTAGTTCAAGAGGTTTAAAGATGGCCGAACATCCACAGACGACGATGCTCGTTTCCGGACACCCTTCAACATCAATCAATGATGACAATGTTGCTAAAGTGAACGCTCTCGTACAATCAGAACCGTCGACTAACAATCCGTGAAAATGGCAGAAGAGTGTAACATTTCATTTGGGTCATGTCAGGAAATTTTAACTGAAAAAACTTCAAATGCGTCGTGTTGCAGCAAAGTTTGTGCCAAAAAACTGTTGACTGAAGGACAATAGACAATAGGACAATATTCTTTATTAACAACATCATCAAGACATGTTACAGAGTCAAACAGTTTTTAAAAGTGAATTGTATTATTAAATGAGAGGTCTTTTTAAAATTCATCATTCCATGAGAAGAACTCATCGAGCGTGTAGTATGCGTGGTCTTGCAGCCAACACCGTAAGGTTCTCTTTATAGCTCTTGGGTTGTCTTTCAGATGATCTGGTAGCTTGTTGAACAGTTTCATTCCAGCATATGATGGTTTTTTCTCGTATAATGCTGTTCTATGGACTGGTAGAGTGTAATCCCCTGCTTGTCTGGTGTAGTGGCCGTGGAGATCTCTTTGTTTTGGAGGATTCTTAGTTATGCAGTAAAGTACGGTTTCTATGATGTAAATGGATGTTACTGTCAATATTTTCCAGTTTTTGAAGATGTTTCTGCAGCTCTCTCTAGGTCCTATTCCAGCCATTAACCTTATTGCTTTTTTCTGCATCACCAGAACTCTGTGGAGATTGCCAGCTGAAGAAGCACCCCAGACTGCTATTCCATAACGCAGGTGGCTTTCGAATAACGCATGATATGCTGTTCTCGTGGCTTCATGAGTACTAGTTGTCTTGGTTCTCTTTAATGCAAACAATGCTGAGTTAAGCTTTAGGCAGAGGCTGTCTATATGGTTTTTCCAGCGCATGTTCTCGTCAAGTATTATGCCAAGATGTTTAACTTCATCAGCTGCTTGGATATTTGGTAGTTCAGTTACAAGGGCCTTTTTACTGCCTAGAGTCATTTGTTTTGTTTTTTTCTCATTGAGAACGAGGTCGTTTCTCATTGTATATTCTTGAGCCATGTTGAAAGCTATGTATGTGTTAATTTCCAGTTGTTCAGTATTTCTATTTGCTGCAAGCAGAACTGTGTCGTCTGCGTACATGATCATTTGACAATATTCTCTCAAGTGTTCTGGAAAGTCATTTATAAATAAAATAAACAAAACTGGTCCAAGGACCGAGCCTTGTGGAACTCCTCTTCTCACTGGTAAGGGGTGAGATTGTAGTGATTGTGTGAGTCCCTTGGTTGTTTCCTTTAGTTCCACTATTTGCTTTCGTCCTTTGAGATAGCTTTCAAACCAACTGAGTGCTGTTTGTCTAATACCAAACATTTTGAAGTTTAGTCAATATGAGTTCATGTCCAAGGCAATCAAAGGCTTTACTGAGATCAAGGTATAAGCTGGTGATAGTGTTGCTGATCTCCATATTGTCAATTATATATTCAGCTAGGTCAATAATTGCAGTTGTGGTAGATTTTTCCAGAGATGAATCCATGCTGCTTGTCAGTTAGTATTTGGTTTCTCTCTTAGATACTTTAGGAGTCTAATAAGAGTTACTTTTTCAATAAGTTTTGAGATTGATGGGAGAAGAGAGATAGGTCTGTAATTGGCAATGTTTTTGAGGGTCACCTTGTTTACATTTCGGATAGATTTTAGCAATTTTTAATTTTGACGGGAAGATGCCTTTTTGAATGGACAAATTTGTGATTTTTACAAGGGGTGTTATTAGTTCATCAGCACAACATTTAAGGATCTTGGTTGATATTTCATCTACTCCAGAAGAAGATGAACTCCTTAGAGACCTTACAATTTTGTACATTTTCATCAGCTGTGGTTGGTTCCAAAGTTGTTAGAGTTTCTCTTAGAACTGCTTCGACATGTTGAGTGGCTGGGACTGAATCATTGTTTATGTAATTTATTTTAAGCGTTTCTTCAGCTATGTTTGCAAAATACTCGTTAAAACAATTAGCTGTTCTTTCAGTATCTGTCAACAGTTCTCCGTCATGATATATTTCTATTTTAGTAGTTTCAGCGCCTATCTTCCTTTGCCTCTCGTTGTTTACAGTGTTCCAGATAGCTTTGGATTTATTATCTGCTTGTTGTATGTATGTAGCATTTGCCTCCTGTCTTGACTGTTTAAGTTTTTGGTCATATGTTTTCTTAAGTTCAGTGGCAGCCTGTTTGTCATCTGGATTTCCAGTTAGGAAAAACTTATCTTGTGCTTTCAGGAATTCTTCTTTAAGGATGGACATTTCTCTGGTATAAGTAATCATTTTTCCCTTTTTTTGCTTAGCACGAGATCTCACCTTAGGGCAAGTCCAGTCAAGTGCAAACTGGAAAGATGTGCTAAAGTGGAAATATGCTTCGTCTACCTCATTTGAATTAATGACGGAAGTCCCAAGTTTCCATAGACAGTCGGTTCTTTAAGTTAAGGAGATTATTATGTGTAAGATTTCTTTGTGAATTATATATGTTTCCTATGGTCTCTTTTGGCATGTCTATTGTACAGTATTGTCCAGTGTGGTCTGATAGCCCAGTGATAGTCACTTCTACACTTATCATGTCTTGATCCAGATCTGAGCATACTATGTCTATTGAGGATATAGAGATTTCGGTGATTCTGGTAGGTGGGAGGTCTAATCTCTGGATGTTATATCCCCTTAGCAGTTCGTTGAATGCACTGCGTTCTCTTGATGTCTCATCAAGATTATCAATGTTTACATCCCCCATAACAAGTTTTTTAGCACTCAGCGGTAGTTTGTCCAGAGCTTCAGACAGGACTTTAAGTACATTGTCAAAATTTGATCCTGGTGGTCGGTACACTCCAAGTAAGTATAAGCATTTTTTCTTGGTCATTCTTATTTTAATAGCTGATACTTCACAAGTCATCTCAATACTGTATTGTTCTAACCCTGTACGCTTTCGGTTTTATAGGAAACTTGGTTATGTTTATATATGGTGACTCCTCCTTTAATGTGTTCACTTCTGCCATAAGCACTGATTAGTTTGTAGTCAGCTATTATGGCTTGATCTATTGTGCCCTTTTTTAGACCATGTTCTGTCAGTATTATAAAATCTGGATTTGTATTGTGCAGCAGGTGTTCTAGCCGCTCAATTTTGCTTGCCATTCTATCCATATTTTGGTGGAAGAAAAGTAGTTGTCCTGATTTTGCTTTGAGTTTTGTTATGGATGGTGATTTATTGAGCTTACATGGTCTAAAAAAAGGGTTGGACCGATGTATTTCTGTCTCAGCTGTTATGTGGTGTTGGTCTAGTTCAGTATGGGGAGTCACTGATGTTGCTTGTGAAGTAGCAGAGGCCATGTCATGGGTTACGGTGCAGTGTGATTGGTTTGTTCAGGAAATTTTGATTGATTCTTTTAAAAAAATCTATGTTTTTCATGAAGAATTCCTCAATACTTTCGTTGTCTGGACGAATTATTGCGGTCATTGGTGGTTTTTTTTTCTAATGTTAGCGGTGTTAGGTTGGACTTGGTTAGAGAGGTATTTTTACCCGCAGCATATTTAGCAGCTTGTAAAGAGATGCTAAAATAGTTGGTTTTGTTCCTAACTGATGATGTTGTGTTAGTTTTCTTCAGTTTTTGTCTACAGGTTTGGCTGGTTCCTGGGGTTGATGTTTTGTTGTTTTCTGTCATGCTTTTTGTCACAGAAAGTATTCAGTTTTTGTCTACAGGTTTGGCTGGTTCCTGGGGTTGCAGTTTTGATATTTTTAGTCACGTCTTTTGTCACAGAGGTATTCAGTTTTTTTCTACAGGTTTGGCTGGTTCCTGGGGTTGATGGTCTGATAATTTTAGCCACAGTATTTTTTACAGAAGTATTCAGTTTTTGTCTACAGGTTTGGCTGATTCCTGGGGTAGTGTTTGAGTCTCTATCTGCTGTCAGGCTCTGAAAATCTGAGTGGTCGTATATTTTACAATTGATTTGTCCATCACTAACTTTGTCATCATTGGCTGAGCAGTTTTGTGATATTGAGTTACTAGGACAGTTAGGATACGAAGTGGTATATTGCAGTTGTGCTTGTATAGTCTTCATAAATTCCTCAGCTTGGTCTTGCCGTCTCTTTATGTGAACTAGTTCTACAAAGATTAGGCTTTTAGGACTTATATCGGGTGTCTCAGTGTTGCTAGTTTGGGATTCCATATCTTTGAGAGTTCTAGGTTCCCGATCCTGGCTAGTCCGATTTGTTTTGAACTGAGTGAGGGATTTGACTTCATTTAGAAGTTTGCAGATGGTCTCTTCCTTTTCTTTATCTTGTTCTTCAAATAATTTAGTGAGGTCCATCCGGATTTCTTTTTCTTTTTCTAATTGGTTTTCAATACAAGTTAAATTTTCTACTAGTTTGTTGTATTTGTTTAGTAATTTTTCCCTGTCATTTTCTAGCTCTTCAATCTGTGATTGGTAGTTTATTTCAGAGTAGGTTTTTAATTCTTCAAAGTCCTGTGTTAGTTTTGTGTTTTTAAGTGTCATATCAAGTAAGTCCTGCTTTAATTTTTGGTTTTCCGTTAGTAGGGCATTACCAACTTCAGCAGCTAACGAAAGAGAAGTTTCCAAATCCGTTTCTTCTAAGTTGTGAACTTTAAGTAATTTCTCTTGTATTACTCCTATAGCAGAGTTGTTCAGTTGGTCATTAACTGTATCCAAAGTAAGATTTGTAGTTGAAATTTTCAGTTTACATTTATTGCATTTCCAGTTCTCTATTTCAAATTTAGAAAGCTTTGAGAACTTTTTTTCTGGCCAATCCAAGCATTTTGAATGGTACCACTGGTTACAAACACCAGTGCACAAAATTCCTTTGTGCTTGACTCCTACTGTGCACATTCCACAAGGATATTTAGTCATTTTTTAAAATAAAAATACTGGATTCTTAATTGAAAATTGGTGTAGTAGGAAAACAGTTTTAAAGACTTGTCTGATTATCTGTCAATTTTTTTTGATTATTGATTGTTAAAATAGATACTGGAATACAGTTTTAATAACTTTGTCTGACTATGACTAATTTTGGCAGTCTAAAAGTGGTCATGCTGTAGTGTGTTATGAGAAATAATCCTTAAGTTGTAAAAGAGGCTACTTCTGTTGTCAATGAGATTGTACAGTCAGCTGTGTGTGCAGTATGTACGACAAGGTCAGGGCTGTTGTGTCAGCAGGTGTCAGGTCACTCACGCTCAGCAGTGACACACTTTGTCCAGCAGTCTGTCGGCATCCACACTTGTTTGAAGACCAAAAACAACACCGAATTCATGTTTCTGAGGAACTTCTTCAAAAGGCAAATGACGACGAAAGCTTCTTGGATCATGTCATTACGGGAGACGAGACAGGGGTTTTGGTTACGACATGGAAACAAAAGCCCAATCATCACAATGGACATCAAAAGGCTCTCCAAGACCCAAGAAAGCACGTCAAATCAAATGTGAAGGTCATGCTTACGGTTTTCTTTGACTGTAAAGGTGTCGTGTACTATGAATTCCTTCCACAAGGTCAAACAATTAATCGTTTTTGTTTATCTTGAAACCCTCAGAAAAGTGCGTAATGCTGTGGGAAGAAAGAGACCTGAGCTGTGGCAAAGTGGTGATTGGGTCCTTCACCATGACAATGCTCCTGTTCACTCTGCATTAGTTATCCGTGACTTTTGTGTAAAAAACGCAATGACTATCATTCCTCAGCCCTCCTACTCACCTGACCTGGCTCCAGCAGACTTTTTTCTCTTTCCGAACCTCAAGAGACCCCTGAAAGGACGAAAATTTCAAACAGTTGACGAAATTAAAGAATAAACGACGGAGCTGCTAAACACCTTTACAAAAGAAGAGTTTTCTGGGGCCTTTGATCAGTGGAAACACCAGTGAGAAAAGTGTGTAGCTTCCCAACAGGAGTACTTTGAAGGAGACAAATTCGAATAACCTGTATGTTGTATGAATAAATGTATATAAATTCAGTCCTGGAACTTTTTGATCACACCTCGTACATGTGAAGTTTGTATAGTAATACATTATAATTTAAAAGAACCAATGTTAATAGTAAATATATTTGTGTAATAATATTTGAAGTAATTTTTTAATTGGCTATTAATATTACCAGGGCATATTTGCATCAATCAATAAAACACAATACAGAATAAAATATTATACATATAGTATGTATTATTTACAAAAACACAAATGTTCAGATTCACCTATGCAACATTTCAGATTTTCAAACATCTATTTCACGAGGAAAATACAACAGATAATAATATTCATTTCAAACTCCAATGGCTTATTAAAAGAAGTGAGTTGTACATAACAAGATAATTTTAATAATAAACTTTAGTAGTATCTCACAACAAAATTATCTAAACAATTCAATTTTTTTATAATGTTAAACTAGTCTACTAGCATTCACTTCAAACAAGTTTACCCACCAGCGAGGTCAATTACAGCTTAACTGATCCTAGAAGTGGTTCGACAGTAGTGAAGCATCCGACCACTACCATTCCTTCAAATTTTGAGCTTTAAGAGGTTATTATCACTCAGCGCTAGGACTGAACTGTACAATGAATTTATACAAACTTTTGACTTGAAATGTTTCAGAGGGTCAGTGTGGCTATATATTGTCTTATATCAGAAACACACCAGCCATAAGCAAGCACACCAGCATACCTCATTGTTTATTGTGTGATAAACAAAGTATCACTATAACTTACTTTGTCGTTTTTGTACTTTGCTCCATCAAAACCAACAAACAAACCCATGGTCAATACTAAGAAAATACTGGTTTCTCCTTTATTTTTGCATTGTTTAAAGCCCTGTGCATCTACTATTTGACTGTCTGGATTGTTTTACTGGACCAAATCTTATCATTAGTAATGATAATTTCCTCCTCATTGTTAGAGTCCGTGACAAACTCCAAGGTTGACCCCGTTTGCTGCATTGTGTAATTACTATTCACTATTTATGGTACCCTACTCTTGTAGGCATAGTTGTGTACAGAAACCTTGAAATGTTAAGAAATTTTGTAGAAAATTTACTTATTACAACTCGATTGTCTTGAATTTGATTAACCTTTTGAGAATATTTAAGAAATAAAAACCTATACTACATTAATGAACACTTAACAAAATAACATTAAGTTTCAAAAGCAGGTACAGACTACAGCTTAGTATGAATATATCATATAGATAATCTAATTAAATAAAACAACCAAAAGGATTTGCAAAATAATATTATCTTTGACACATTGGAGAATTACCAAGTGCATTTATAAAAACTTTTTACCTTTAAACATTGATTAAATAAAAAAAAAAAACTGCTTGAATTTGGGTAATATAATTTGAATTTATTACTGATACTAGCTTCAAACGATATTTTAATTATACAAAATGTTCACACACCTTTAAATAACACTACCAAATTTAGCAAAAGCAAAGATGAAAATGAATCATACCTTCATTGTCAACGAGGTTGACGTCATGAGAGCGCACTAAACAGAGAAAAACACAAGTAAGAAACCTAGCTGAAGCAATGTGAAGCATTAAATGAAAACAAAGATTATGAATTTTGTTTAGTTAGTAAAGCAATACTATATAATATATTATATAAATAGATGTTTTAACCCTAGAAGTGGCTTGCGCAAAATATGCGGCGCATTTGCGTACTTTCACCTTTTAAAAGAGTAATTACTTTATGATTTCAGAAAAATTCACATAGTAGCAGACAGGAAACGTCAAACTTCTCATAGAATCAAGATTTGTTATAATTTCCTTTGTTTTTAGATTCCTGTATATTTTTGTACTACTGTTTGGTAGCTACAAACCTGCCATGGACGTTGTTGTTTTTTGAGCACAGTAATTATTTTCTTAGTTTGATACAAGTGATTGTATTGGAATTGATTTCAGTAAATTATTACTTGAATAATAGTTTATAAACCTTATGTATATTACACATTCATTTATTTATATTAAATAATATAAGAATTAACTATGAACATCCAGTTTTAACAACCAGCAATAAAAATAAATTTGCAATAAACTATAGATTTACATAAAATACTGAACCTGTTTCATGAAACTTTTTAACTAATGTGTTACACTTTTTAACTCGTGCTTATTTTTCAAATTAGTCCATGAATTTTTGCCGACATGCAGCAGGAGATTTCTTTACTAAATCAGTTTCAACCAAGAATACACATTCTTCAACAGTTACGCAAGTTTTAACAAACAACAACACACTAATATGCAACCTAACCTAACATTGTTCAATGGTTCAACTGCAATACGCAGGGAATAAACAGCCATCCCCACTCCAGCTCCAATCATACTAACATTAGAAACAGTATTTAACCAATTTCCCAAAAATATATACATTTCCCAAAATAATAATTTCGTACAACCTAATTAGCAATCACTTTTAAGTTGAAAATCCTGTATATATAAAATTGTTTTAGGTAATTTAAACTATATTTCTTAAATCAGCATATAATTAAGGATATAAATTCTTATTTTATTTGTTTCTTGATATTTTTTTCAATAAAATTATATTAAAATGTCTAATTATTTTTTTAAATCATATAAACTATTTATTATATTTCCGAAATCAGAAGAAAACTTGAAATTAAATGCACATATTGGATTTTTTATATATGTTACACTTAAACTCTGGATTCCGACAATGTCCAAAATTTTTACTCACTTCGCGATGTTGGACAACGTGAATTACCCACGTCGTGGAGTAACCATTTTATTTGGACATTGGCCGAAGCGAAATACCCAGAACAAGTTGTGGAGTACTCAATTTCCAAAATAAACACGTTTACCGGAGGTTGAGCAAAACCATAATACCCATAACCCGACGTGGATAATCTATTTTACCCACGTCGGGTTGTGGGTATTTGTAATTTGTGCAAACGCCAAAATCAAGAACCTAGCCAGTAAATGGAGTAGTGCCATAAAACTAGTACATGGAAAACCAAGATACTTGCAGTCAAGGGTCTGTCGAACGGGCTAATCAAGACATTCGAGATAGTCTTGTGGCTTGGATGGCTGATAACAATACCTCTGGATGGGCAAGTGGTCTCAGGATCATTCAGAATTTTAAGAACGACAGTCACCACAGTGGGATTAAGAGAGCTCCTTATAAGGCAATGTTTGGTTCACCGCAGAAAAATGGATTATTAGATTCTCCTTTGACAGCCGACGTTTTAAAAATAATAACTACTGAGAAAGAACTCTAAGCTCAAAAGAAGTTTTAATGAAGAAGATAAAGAAGAAATAAATGCTGTGGATGAAGATGCTTCGGAAATTTTGACAAGAACTGTAGAAAACAATAAACACGTGGAAAAAGAAACTATGTCCAGCGATAACTTAACACTCTGTGATATTGACTGTGACAAAGGAAAGAGCAGTTTTGAATGTGGTCAGCACATCCATGATAAATTTCAAATAATGAAGACTTAGACTTACCTTTGTGCACTACACACAAATCTGCCATATACACAACACGAGAAAACTGTGTAACTGCATTAAAAAGTCAGGCAGCCAAAATGCTAAAGCTTACTGAAAGAAAATTAACCCCAGTTTAAGTGGGCGATAACGTTTTGGTAAACATTCCTGATATCGACTGGGGGCGACTAGCTACAAGAAATGTAATGGCTGTTGTAATAAATAAGAATGATGACTCCTATACCCTTAGTACAAAGCATAAAGTTCAAAGTTCTTGAAACCAAAAACTTGAAGTTTTCTAGAAACCAGTTCCAGGTAGCTCCAAATAAATTTATTAATAACATTGATGTACCTGATGAACAGCAAATGTGGATGCAAGAAGAACTACTCCGGCAAATCTTGCAGATGTGTAAAATCAAACATAAAATGCAATTCTATATGTCACGGTAGCACTTCTTGTACTAACAAGTAAAGTGAATATTTTCTGAACAGAATTGTAATAAACATTGAAAGTGGTACATGTATGAAAAAGACATATAAAAGATGTATATGTATGAAAACGTTTAATAATTTTTTCCCCCATTTTCAATAATAAGATACTTGTAGTATTTTACTGTTTAGTTTTTTTAAATAAAAGAAATGGAATTTCAAGGAAAATTTGATTTTATTTTACTTGTTATTATGGAATTAGTGTAGGGTATGGTTGTGTTTGGAGTTTTTGGTGTTTCCACAAATTACAAATACCCATAATCTGACATGGGTAATCTATTTTACCCATGTCGGGTATGGGTATTATTGTTTTGATCAATCTCCGGTGAAACTGTTTATTCCGGAAATTGAGTACTTTCGTTTACCCACAACGCGTTCTGGGTATTTCGCTTCGGCCAATGTCCGAATAAAATGGTTACTCCGCGACATGGGTAATTCACGTTGTCCACATTGCGAAGTGAGTAAAAGTTTCGGACATTGTCCGAATTTGGAGTTTGAGTGTAACATATGAACAACAAAATAGGTATAAAATGGAATTTTAGTGTAAAGTTTTGTTTTGTTTACAGTTTTACATATTATTTGAAGCTTTATAAAGTTATTATACAGCAAATATAAAAATTAATAAAAAAATAATTCTTGGTTTCCTTTTATAAAAAAAATATGTATTTCATGTTACATTTGGAGTAGTAGTTTTATATTTGAAAGTTATATGAATGGTTGACTTAAAATACTGTGCCACTACAGTTGGTTTGTACATCACTTATAGGGTTAACATCTTAACATTTTGTTTTTCAGTTATTGCAAGCTTCCACTTGCATTTTTATACAATGTTGATGTTAAAATTGTTTTCCAAATCTTCATACAGATATTGTTTAAACATTTTAAAATTATTTTAAAAGCTATAAATTGTAATCATATCATAAAACATGGTAGACCCTATAAAATATTCTTTAAAAAAATAATTTAATGCGTAAATCCTTAAAAATAAAAATCTTCTCTGAACATGTAAATAATAAATGTACTTGCATGGTAAATTTAATCAATGTCAATATATATATATATATATATATATATATATATATATATATATATATATATATATACAGGGTGTATATTATGTCTGGAAACACCCAAATATATCCTTTAATAATTTAAATATAAATTTGAAACCTCTTACAATCGTGATAGAGATTGGGCATCTACTTTTTGGAACAATGTTTTGTTATGTCACACCAACGGGGGACGTCCTGCCGAGGGTATCGTGAATATTCTTAATGGAAGCCTATACCTTGTGATACATAATTTTAAAGGTAATAGCTTACTGAATTGAATGCCACAAACCGCATCTCAAAGGAATTATTCTATCAGAAAATAGAGCATTTTTAGTATTGAAAATTTACTGATGTTCAACAATGTAATTTTAACATGGTTCTTGCCACAAAATGTGTTACACTAATTTTTTAGCATTTTTTAAATGTTCAATTAAAATAAAATAAACAATTTATTTTTAAGCTGGTTTCATTAGTACAAATTTACCAGTTTTTATTACAATGAATAAAACTTATGAGTCACTTTCTCTGATTACTTATGAATCTGTACTTGGTGTTTTCCAGTCAGCAGGAAGGTTTAAAGAGACAAAGGTCACTAGCCTATGAGAAACATTATTGTGTTATTAATCATCTGGTCTACAGGTTTCAGTTTGTTGAGCATGGAGCTTTCACTAGACAGGTCTAAGCTTGGGAATTACAAATGGACAAAGGTCATATCATTCCTGTCGAGTTAATCAGTGTCTCTGAAGCATTGCTGTCAACAAGTTATCTAATTACAGTAGTTCAGTTTTTATTTGGCATTTTAATGGAATTGTCTGAAAGAGAACGAATTACTCTGTTGATGATGCGAGGATATGGCGATCGTCAAATATCTTACCGGGAAGTTTGTAATTTGTTTAATGACACTTTCCCAGAAAGGAATCCCATAAGTGTTTCAACAATATCAAAAACTATTGAGCGTTTTGAAATGACAGGGAGTGTACGTAATCGGCCAAAGTCGGGTAGGATACAATCTGCAACAGATGAAGAACATGCACTAGATGTTTTGCAAACATTTATTGAAGACCCACATACATCGCTCAGAAAAGCTGCACAGCAACATGATATGCACCCTATGTCTGTGAGTAAGATTTTGAAAATTAATAAATACAAACCATTTAAAGTTCATTTAGTCCAACAGTTAAGTGAGGATGATTACGTCAGAAGAGTTGAGTTTTGTGAACTTGTGATGCGCAAATGTGATGACAATAGAGATTTTCTGACCAACATACTATTTTCTGATGAGGCAACTTTTTTCCTAAATGGCAATGTTAACAGGCACAATTGCCGTTACTGGGCTAGTGAAAACCCACATTGGATTACTGAGTCCCATTCACAGCAACCACAAAAACTGAACGTATGGTGTGGAATTTTAGGTAACAAAATTGTTGGACCCTTTTTCATCAATGGAAATTTAAATGCCGAACTTTACTACAATATGCTCCAAAATGAAATAATCCCAGCTATTCAAAATTGCATCAGGAGAATACTTTGATAATGTATGGTTTCAGCAGGATGGTGCTCCACCCCATTATGGGAGACAGGTAAGAGAGTATTTGGATTTAAGGTTTCCTCATAAATGGATTGGCCGAAGAGGAGAAATCGAATGGCCTCCAAGATCTCCGGATTTGTCACCAATCGATTATTTCCTATGGGGTCATTTAAAATCCAATGTTTATAGAAGAAAGCCTCATAATTTGGAAGACCTAAGAAACAGGATTATAGAGGAGATTGCTTTGATAACTGAAGAAATGTTAGGCAACTCTGTCGAATCATTTTACACAAGATTGGCTCATTGTCAAACCGTAGAAGGAACACAGTTCGAACAATTGCTTTGACACCAAATGCAGGTAAAAACGTTTGTTGTAAGACTTTTCTAACAGCATACATTATTTTTTATTTGTAATAAGAAATCAATAACATAAGTATTTCCATAATTGTACTGTAATAAAAACTGGCAAATTTGTGCTAATAGAACCAGCTTAAAATGAAATTTTTTGGGAAATTACAAATGGACAAAGGTCATATCATTCCTTTGCTTAGACCTGTCTAGTGAAAGCTCCATGCTCAACAAACTGAAACCTGTAGACCAGATGATTAATAACACAATAATGTTTTCTCATAGGCTAGTGACCTTTGTCTCTTTAAACCTTCCTGCTGACTGGAAAACACCAAGTACAGATTCATAAGTAATCAGAGAAAGTGACTCATAAGTTTTTATTCATTGTAATAAAAAACTGGTAAATTTGTACTAATGAAACCAGCTTAAAAATAAATTGTTTATTTTATTTTAATTGAACATTTAAAAAATGCTAAAAAATTAGTGTAAACACATTTTGTGGCAAGAACCATGTTAAAATTACATTGTTGAACATCAGTAAATTTTCAATACTAAAAATGCTCTATTTTCTGATAGAATAATTCCTTTGAGATGCGGTTTGTGGCATTCAATTCAGTAAGCTATTACCTTTAAAATTATGTATCACAAGGTATAGGCTTCCATTAAGAATATTCACGATACCCTCGGCAGGACGTCCCCCGTTGGTGTGACATAACAAAACATTGTTCCAAAAAGTAGATGCCCAATCTCTATCACGATTGTAAGAGGTTTCAAATTTATATTTAAATTATTAAAGGATATATTTGGGTGTTTCCAGACATAATATACACCCTGTATATATATATATATATTATATATATATATATATATATAAATACATACATATAGAAAGTCCAGGTGGAGCAAGTACTTTTTGTGATTCAAGCCTTATTATAATAAAATTAGGCTATTGCCAGTTATACAAATTTAATGAATGTTAAAATCTGTTTGACAGGTATTGGGTCTTCTGATGATATTTTATTAAAAGTAACAATGTGTGTGTGTGGGGTGGTGTGTGTGTGTGTGTGTGTGTGTGTGTGTGTGTGTGTGTTGTGTGTGTGTGTGTGTGTGTGTGTGTGTGTGTGTGTGTGTGTGTGTGTGTGTGTGTGGTCATAACCTAGTGTTAAAATGTTTTGTGGGTGATAATACCACATAAATGTGACTCAAATACTGAATTAAAAAATAATTACTCACACACACACTCAGAAAAAAATTATTCTAGTTTTTTAACATTAACATTTTGCAAAATTCTAAAATTACTATTACATTTTGACACATTTCTGAAACTTTATATCTACTATTGTATTAGACATTAACTGTTGAGTAAGTACGAATAACTTTTGATGGGTCTGAATATCCAGACATATTAATTAAATTGACAAACTGGAAAGTTCTTTTTTCTTTAATTAAAAGAAAAAACTGACATTCACAATTCTTTATAAAAAATGTTACAGATTAGCAAATGTCATAGAAAACTGCTTCAAAACCTAAGATTTCAGAAAATATGATGCAGTTTTATTTTTTATCACTTAAGTACAGGTATGTGAGTTTCAATATAGTCCGGTCAATTTAGCCAAAAAATAGGGGTAACTGCATTAATTCCCAGAAAGCTGAAAATTTGCATAGATGTTAGGGACACCATTGTTATGCAATTGTGAAAAGTCCCCATCGATCCCATGTCTGCAAAATTTTTTATTCAAGGTCAAATTTCACAAATTAGGTTTTTCAAATTTTTCAGCGAAACGGTTAGTTTTTATGAAAAAATATTTGAAATGAAAATTTTAGATCATGCAACTATCTAAAAAAAATTATTCTTATACTTTTTTTCATAACAATAACCGTTTTTTATAAAAAACAATTACAAAATTTCTTACGCTGTATTGTCCATAATAAGCACGACTAAGCTGCCTATGATATCATTGGGAGTGTAATGTAAATAAAAACTATAAGTCTGCATGACTAATACATTCAAATTTACCGATAATTCTGAGAATATGATATTAAAAAAACGGAGACCCTAATTTCAAGGGACCATGTGCCCTTTGAACAATATCTGCCTGTCATTCCATTGTTTGAGTAGCCGTTCCATCCACCTGCTTTTCTGAGGTCGCACCTTAATCACCGTTAGTCTTGAAAATTCCTTCGTAGTGAAAACACATAGTTATTTCAAATATTCTCTGCTAAAGTTTGTGCTGTATTCACTTTTTGTTGAAAAATATGTCACAATAGTGTTTTCTTTGCACTAAACTTTTATCTTCAAGTGAATGTGTTATTGTCGATCGCGGCATGAAGACGTTACTTAACGCGAGTATTCAAGGGGGGAATCAACTTACTGATTACTTGAAGAATGTAAATTCAGCGACAAATCATGTGCAGTGTCACAAACAATACAATAGAAAGAGTACAATTGCAACAGCAAAACGGCAACATGAGGAATAAGCTAGAACCTCTCAAAAAGTCCTCCTCAACTAGTGAGTCATTTCTTTTTATTGTTGTTTATTTTGCGTCGGTGACGAGTTGAGTGAGGAATACAAAAAGAAACAAGCACAGAAATCTCGTCGTAAAATTTGTAACGTTAGAACTCTTTCATTTAAAGACTCAGTTTATGAACGCAGCTCAGTCTCGTTCTGATGACAACGCAAAAACTATTGTTGCTCGCATCGGGTTTGAACATGATTTAGTTACTGCTGAAGCTAAGTACCATAATGATTGCTTTTGTATCATTTTTAAAGCCGACCACTGAAGTCTAAGTCGGCCGTCCTCAAGATGAAGCATTGTATCTCGCCATGGGGGAAATATTTTCATATATTGAAAGTAGTGATGACTGCCAGTTTACGTTAAAAGAATTAGAAAATATTTGTAAAAAACGTAAGTTTGATTGAAGTTAAATTAGTAATAGAGTCATTATTACTCAGAAACTAGGACAATTAACATTGTATGTTTTCTTGTTAATTATCATGATATTATCAATCAAGCTTAGAGTGAAAAAACTTAAAGGCAAAAAAGAGCAATTGAAGGTCCTATCAACTGCGGCAGTAATTATTCGGGAAGATAATCAAATCGGTTTCAATCATATACAGTTTTTAAATGCTCTTCTGGCTGTAATACAATATCAGCAATGTTTTGAAGGGGTAAAACCACAATTTTTTAATTGTTTGAAAAAGAAAATTTTATTACTTGTGCACAAGCTTTCCAAGATATCAACTCTTCAACACAAACTCGCTTTCTTCTGTCTGTATATGGAGCTCCAAAAAATTACTTCGATAGACAAATTATGTTATTTATCTTTTGCAAAACAAACACGTAATAAAAAACGTGTGCAATTAGCTTGCCTTCCTCCAACCGCAGCTTCCGCTGACCAACAGTTTTATTGTGTAATATTACTAGGATTCAGGTGTGGCTTGGTAATCAACTGTTAGACCCAGAACAATGGGGATGGAAGCATGTCAATAATGCATTGCAACCAACCCACACGCTTCTTCCACCTGCACCAGAAAATCTCCTTAATTATGTTTCTTGCAACTGCAAAGTAACTTAAGACGGGGGCTGCAAAAAAGTAGAATTATTTTGTTCACTAGCATGCACCACTTGTCAAGGCCAATCGTGTTCAAATGTTGAATCTCTAACAGAAGAGGGAGAGAAGAAGATGGAGGGGAAGAAGAGGAAATAATTGGTGACGATGACGATGAATAAAATATGTTTACAATCAAGTATAACGGGACTTTTCACTTTTCGAGCTGTACCTGATCGACAACGACCACACTAACAAGAGTGCAACTACTGAAAAGAAGAAGAATAACCAAACATTCATTTAATTTTACTTCAATAGGACTGTGGAATAGGCCTACTGGGGAAACCACATTAAAAAAGACAACGTTAGGTACACTACCTCATAGGGTGGCATGTGCAACATGTACATATTATAGACGATACACAGCGTAAGAAAATTTTGTATTGTTTTTCCTCAAAAATGGTTAGTGTTAATGAAAAAAAGCATAAGGAGCATTTTTGTAGATAATTGCATGATCTACAATTTATGTTTCAAATACTTTTTCACAAAACTAACCGTTTTGCTGAAAAATTCAAAAAAACCTATTTGTTGTGAAATTTGACCTTGAATAAAAACTTTTGCAGACATGGGATTGATGGGGACTTTTCACAATAACAATGGTTTCCCTAACATCTATGCAAATTTTAAGCTTTCCTGGGAATTTTTGCAAGGGTCAATGTCTAAATTGACTGGACTAATAATGTAAAACACGATATGATCACAATTTCACTAACCAAAGCACATCTGGTTTTACATTTTTGTAATAGCGTCACGATTTACACTGACATTCAGACATATTTTTCAATTAGATCCTGATTAAACATAAAAACATACTTAGATAGTAATTACTATGTTGAAACCAACATGCAAGGATAGCTAGCCTACACCATTTTATCATGAGACCAAGGTCCTGACTCCAACGATATATTTGGGTAGGATAATTTAACTAGTTAATATAGAGAAAAGTTTGAATTGAATTAGTTGAAATACTAATCCAAAAATTAAAAGGAAAATAATATAACTTCTAAGGAAATAATTGTTGTATTATTAGAATATTTTTCAAAGTTCAGTTTGTAATAGAATTATCATTACGCATACTCATTTTCAACTCCATCTCAATATGATTCGGATTCTCCATCCCAAATTCACCTTTACCTGATACTGTTCATGTCCCTGTAATTCTTGACGGAATTTAAGTACCCAAACAACCTACACAACAAAATTTGGCCCGAATGTTCTTCGCCAAAGAGCATATCCAAATGAGGTGAACTAAGATATTCATGTGGAGAAAGGTGTCCCAGAAGTGAATATGGACTCAGGAAATTACAATTGATAGTGAAGGAAGAGGTGATGACTGTGCAGGATAATGTTAAATTCTGAATCAACATCTTATATGAGATTGTTTCTGGCTGTTCTATTCATACAATCAGGAATATCCAACATTCAGACAACAGTTCAGGACATGGAAGCTGCCAGAGATATGTTTCTCTTCTGCATCTTATGTACATTTCAGAGTTGTCCCTGTAAAACTGTTCCGCCGGTATCCCACGTATGATATTGATATGGCTGGAGTATCCATACATTTTAATATTTTATAGAACCGACATAAATACGCTGTTTTATTATGTATCGACAGGGACATTCTTTCTGTGCGGCGATGGTGGAAACATTTGAGGTTCATATCAGCCAACCATCAAACACTGTTCCAGCAGGTTTGTTGGTGCCTTGGTAGTGTGGTACGCCCCTTCCTGTGGAATCCGCTGATGTATGAGGAAGTACCACGCTAATAACTAAGAAATCTCTTTTGCCTAATTCAATCTTAATGGTGTTACTCCTACTCAGTAAAATGAAGTACCATCCATCCATTATAGCCCTTTTATTTAACCTCGGTTTTGGTTGTTTACGTGATTTTCATGTTAGTAAGAATTTATTTTTATTTCTAGAAGGTCTAATTCTGTTCAGCCGAACTTTTGACCAATCAAAATTACATTAGTGGTAGTTAGGGACTTTCATATGACCAGAGCCCTTCATAAAGAGAGCATAAATTGATTTCTAAACCAGAATTGCTAAGCCAAAAAATGTCACATTTAAAAATATTATCTCTTGTCAGAAGTGCAATTGATGTTCAGCTTCATATTGAATTTTTTATATAGCAAATGCGTGTGATAGCCTGAGTCACTTTGATATTGATCATGTCTAGGCACAGTAACAACTGCTGACTGGGAATCTAGTGTAAGTGGTGAGCCTCTATAATCACATTTATGTTTTGAACTGAAGGTCAAGAGGTCACAAGTTAAAAATCTTAAAAGTTTTTTGGTTTTTACTATATTATGTCTCTACTATCATAGCCCGTTTGTCTCTGCCTGTCTCAGTACCGTATACTAGTACATGGCAGACTCTGGCCTTCTGCTATCTGCTTGATGGACATCATAAATCTCCTCTTATTTTTTATTTTCCCAGAATTGGTATCAATGGAGCTTTATTTTGATTAAATTTTAACCCAGTCAATAAATTAGTGACATTTCCCCTTCCTCTTTTTCAGTGTTAGTTAGTTGTTTTTTGTTTGTCTGTTGATTGTAAAAAGTTGTTTTGCTTCCTGTTATTGTCAGCCAATTATTACAACTAAATGTCCTAAACCTTTGATTTCTTCTATTTTCATGGCTATGTACTCTCATTATGTGGAGTGAGTTTAGACCAACGCCTTTTGAGTGCCGCAGTGTTTTTGGCTATATGGTGATGCAATAAAATGCCGGAGCGAAAATTGCCGTGATTCCTGCAAGGGTCCTGATTAAAAATTCCATAACAAATTTATTTTATTGGTATAATGTCTTGGGTTTGTTGTTTTTTTTAGCATTAATTAATACATATAATA